>NC_056508.1:26410936-26425473 GCF_014905685.2 Nematolebias whitei | reverse complement strand
ACACACACACACACACACACACACACACACACACACACACACACACAAACACACACATTCAATTGCTTTGGTTTGGCAATCATCACCTCTGTTCCTGCTGTCCTTGAAAGACAAATGTGGGGAAAATTATGAAAGGCAGAGCCGAGATCTCATCCACACATGTGTGTACGTATGTTTACATATGTTCACAGACATAATAGGATTTAAAATATTATGTTAAGTGGTAAAAAATACAACCTGTCAAACTTAATACAGCAATGTAGGTATAAAACAGTCTTGTGTGTATGCATGATTAAACACAGATCCAGATCCAGATGCACCAAAATCTCCAGCTCATAACCAAAGAGAAAGGACGCCTGGAGCTTTAAGAGGTCTTGTCCCGCCCCCAGACTTCTCCACTACTCAACCAGAGTAAACTGGTTTGAGGCATTCTCTGGCTAAGCCCTAAACCCTGGCACAGCTCCACAGTAAGTTTTAAGGCATGCGTGCGCGTGCACACACACACAATTAGCTTTAAAAAAAAAACTTTACTCAGGAGTCAACAAACACGCAGTGAAGTTTGGTTCAACTCTGAAAGCCAGTACCCATGCACAACACACACACACAAATGACTACTTTTCTCAAACATTATAAACAAGGGAAAAAAATAAAGTTCAATAAGTGGCTGAGCTCCCACGCTGATGAGAATGTGGTGGACGGGGAGCAAACAGATCACAACGGAATGTGCTAGATATCTCTCAAAGAGGCAGTCTGTGCACTCCACAGTGATCTTCACTAAAATATGTTGGTTTTCACTCCAACATCTCACAAGAGAAGTTAGAAGGTCTCTCTGTGTGTGTTGGTATGTTCTGAAGACAATGTGGACAAATGGAAAAAAAATGTTGTGCATAATTACAAACTGACTGCATCACAAAATGCAGAAAATAATATTACCACTGCTAAAACATGCAGAAGAAAGGTGGATAACACACACACACTACAGACAAACATGATCACACACGTACGCACAGTCTGGACAGGAGATAAAGAGATAACAAGATTAGTTGTGTCCTGTTTCAGTCGTTAGCCTTGTTTTCAACGCTAAGCAGGGCCAACTGAGGACACAAGCTATGATTTATGAAGCTCAGTCTGTTTCTTGATAACTGTGTTGTTCTGCTTGTTTTATTTTAATGCCAACGTAGAGAATCAGCTTGAATGTGGAGATAAAAAATGTTTAAGGTTTTACGGATTGTGTCTGGATTGTAAATGGTGTGATTTACTAAAAGCTTATCACAAACTGCCATCCACATCTGCCCTTTGCTGTGTTCATGCATCTACAGGTGCAACGAATTAAGGGGAGAAAATCTGGAAAGACAGCTAGGTTTTGAGTTGAAGCCAGCTACAGTTTAAATGTTAAAATACACACACGTGCATAAAAAAAACAGATACCAACCCACACCAGACCCCCATTAACACCCACCCTTTCAACCCAGCCTGATTTCCTGACATTGAGCATTTTCCTTCCTCTTCTTCCCAGAACAACTGTGAAACTTCATAGTGACTAAAGTTTTACTACATCTGGTGTAGATTTTTGTGTGTTTGTGCATGTGATGAGCAAAACAACACATGGGCATGTTTTAAAACATCTTTTTACACAGGGCCAATCACTGATAGACTTTCTTTTACTCATACCGACAGCAATGAAGCTTATTTTTTGCTGTTCTTGGTATGATTTTGATATCAGTGTTTGCACCAGATAGCCGACATCTACCATAAAAACAACCTAGACAAATAACAGCCCTGCCATTGCTGTTTATTGCTCAGTCCAATAAACACCCCATCACTGCAGATAGTCTAAATGACACAGTTTGATCTTTATATCTCTTCACACCTGCCTGAAAAACAATTTAGAAGTCTTTAAGTTGATTGGACTGAGAAACAGGGAAAGAAAAAACTATGCTGGGCACAGTAAAAAGTCTGTATATTCTTATAACAAGCTTAATTTTGCAGCAACTGGGCTTGCCTTTTTTTAGCATACAGAAAGAGGCAAAAGGGGAGCTTTAAACAAAGCTGCTCTGTGTGTGAACGATGTATATTTGGATTTGGGAGGGCAGTGGGTTTTTATTTTTTATTATAATTTTAGCTCTCTAAATCTAGATGTTTACAAAATTTCAATTTAGCCTATATGCGGTGCACTCACAGCATGACGTACATTTAACAATGGGATAAACATGAGGGTCACACGAACATATGAAACGCAAACTATGTGGTAACTATGCTGTTTTGTAAGGCGATACCATTAAAGCTGTGTTTTCTGAAACAGTTACCGTACTTCAACTGGCAAATGGGAAGTCTTAATCCGCTTTTACTGAATTTGCGTATGCATGTGTATGTATGTCGTGTAGCATTGACACACTTAAGTACATGCACAAACAAAACCATACACTCAATCGCTCACACCCACACACTCAACACACACCCACTTACCTTCCTTCCTCCCTGAATTTGTATTGGCCTTGACCGGGGCCAAGAACACACCTCTCTGGCAGCAGCAGAACACATGGGCCAACTAAAGTCAACATGCCAGGTCCAGGCACATACTGAGTCTACTGCTTCGAGCCAAACCAAGGAGCAAGAAGAACAACAAGCTCAAAGAGAAAGAAAGGAAAAAGCAAAGTCCGTCCAACTGTGTGACAGTGTATTGTGTGTTTAGGTTTGTAGATGATTAGCATTCAATTCACAGTAGTTAGCCAAGCTACAGCTAAATATTATATGGATATACAGTATGAAATGTATACACTACTGTGTACTATATTGTACACTAATCTTATTTTAACTGCATTTTTACTGTAGTTTATTGTTGTTGTTGTTGTCTACTGTTTTGTTGTCTGTACTTTATATGTTCTGTCTGGAACAGGTCCCTCTTGTAAATGAGTCCCCGTGGCTCAATGAGGCTAGCCTGTATAAATAAAGGTTGAATGAACAAATCCTGTGCAGATAGTTTTCAACTACAGGTCACATAAGGACAGCTGGAGCTTGATTCTGCAAACAGTGTTATGATGATGCCTAGTTACTGTCTGGCACAGTCATCCACAACCCCTTACTATAGTGAGCCCTTTGCTGTTGCTGAGAAGGCAACTGGGCCTTCCCTCTATATTTAACTCACCACCTTTGCCCTAGTTACCAGTCCAACAAATAGACCCATGATCTGACTGCTCAATGGTACACATTCAGAATAAGTCCACTTAACAGTGCAGGCAGACTACCACAACATACACATACATACTTAAAACGAAAATAAAACATGGCAGACCACAAAAAACTCCCCAAATATATTGTGATCATCAGTGGTGGATTGGACTAGAACTGGTTTCCTTCTAAAGTTGAACTAATCCGGTTTCCAACGTTGTTGAGATGCATGCTAAAATGTGAGTAAAAGAATGTAATGATTTTTAAAAATCTTTAACATTTCAAAGTGTGGTATTTGCAATGATTTAATGGAGCTGGGTAATGCTTAACTTCCAAGGAAACTTGGTTATTGCCTAACTGGTGTTTAAGCGACAGCAGGTGGAGTGGTAGCTACTGACATATGCTGCCACACCCACCTTTTTCCTCACAGCTGGCATGACTTCAATACCAGGTTAGATGACGGTTTTAGAAATATAGTTTGTGAAGGATTTAAAATTCATCAACATTTTGAATTTATCGCTACTAAGCTTTTTTTCAGGTATATTATATATAGCATTACTGTATTAACTTCATCAATTTGTTTCAGATTTGTTATTCAGTAATTCAGATATTATTCACTTTAAAGCCAATTCAGGGTTTCATTGATTACCAGACGGCATAGCTTGTTCTTTTGGCATTGAGAAAAGCATATAGGAAAAATAATGAAGCTTTAATTTTTTTTTATTATTATTATTATTATCGCCTGCCACAGGAAGGCAAAAGTGGGCAATAATTATTTGTCCAGTGTCTGTGCGTGCACATTTCTCTCTGTTACCACGCAGAAACATGCAGAAAGTAATCACTGGAGGTCAAATACTGACCTACAATTTGGTGTGGTAGTAGTTGAATCTCACACATATTTTGATAAGAGATTGCGCAAGATCTTTGTTTTAAGTGTTTTTTATTTAACTATTTGAAGTAAACTCTCTGTCTATTGCAAAACATTTTATGGGTTTAATGAAGCTTTCTAGAAATAATCCCTGGATGTACCTCTACACGTGACACCTAAGATTGTGCAAAACATTGTTTTCTTTGACCGAACGGGTACCAATTGGTTATTCCTCTAAATAAGATGTTATTAGTTTAAAACTCTGGCATGAAAGGTGGTAGGTGATCTGCATTAACAATAAATTGAAAAATTAGGTTTGTTTTTAAAGTTATACATATTGATAAAGTTGTTTTAAGATTCTGATAATGAAGTCTACCTTTCTTGTATAACTCACATTGTTCAGTTAAATATGAAGATTACTGGTAGACAGCAGACAGCTTTTCTTATTATATATATATATATATATATATATATATATATATATATATATACACACACACATATATATATATATATATAATTTACAGTAATTCTGTAATTCTACAAACACATTGTGATACAATATATTTTAAAGACACTATTTGGTTTATGTTGTTTGAAGTCATCAGTTCCCAACCGTGGTCCTTGAGGAACACTATCCTGCATGTTTTAGGTTGTTTCTCTGCTCCAACACACCTGATTCAGGGAGTTAATTACTTCCTCAAGTTCTGCAGAAGCCTCTTAATCACTCGTTCATTCAGATCAAGTATGTCAAAGCAGGGAAACAACAAAAACATGCAGGATGGTGTTCCTCAAGGACCACGGTTGGGAACCATTGTCATAGACAACACAAAATGCATATCTTTTTTTTTTTCTTCTTCAGAAAAATAACATAAGTTAGTTAGAAGGTCAACATAAATGTGGTAGGCAGATGGCAGGACTTCTGTTAGACTTTGTTTAAATATAATTTTAACACTGGTTTTCTTTGTGCCTGTACACAGCCTATTATTTCATCTTGACAGTTGCTATAAATAATAGCACCTATTCATCTGTTCAGGTCTTGTGATCAACATGATCCCCAAAATCAACATGGAGGTGCATTTGTATGCCTCTATGTGTAGAGCATGCATGTGTGCTAGCTTCCTAATATCCAAAGCAGCATGTGGCTTAGACTAGCAGAGCAGCTGGTGTCTGACCTTGGTGGTTAAATTTTAAAAATATGGTTACGTAAATAAAATCAACTATCAAACACTTCTCTGTTAGAGTCAAGAGAGAATTCACATCCATCGCACACCACCTTTTCATGAGGCGTTTTTTTCCCACCCATGTTTATATCGCTAATGAACGCAAGCAAATGCAAACGCGCACAAGGACAGCGATACGCAGACAAAAATACAGGCAGTGTTTCCATTCATACTTCACCTTAGGCAAAATCTTTTGTTAGATCTCAAAAACACTTTTTTCTTTATTCATCACTCATCCTTGTGTACATTTAAGAGTAAGAGAGACTAACAGAGATTCTATCCACAAACCCACAAAAAGTATTGTTAACCAAATATTTTTTGTCATGTGTTCAGATAGGTATAGCTTTTTCTTTTAAAGCCTTTGAGCTTGTTCAAAGCTCTGAGGATCTTGACTGCCTGTGGCTTGTTTATATAGATGAGTCATTGTATGTTATGTCAAATCATAACAAGTCAGAAATGAAAATACAAATGAAGACTTGGAGAAAAAAAAATCAGCCTTAATGCAAACATGCAAAGTAAAGAAACTGCCTGGATAAGGAAGATGCTGTCAAACTGGAATATTCTGTATAGTAATGACAACTGAGGCTAATGGAATTGACCAAGCTGGTGTTGCAGCCTCAAGCGTAGCCCCGCCCACTATTAATATAAAACCCACTTCTCTCAACCCTGCAGTCCCCCTCCTCCCCCTCATCATCCTGCTTCATCTCCACGGTATTATGTAATGTCATCTGTTCCTCTCTCTCTGACTTCCTGTCTGACTGCGGGCAGATGGTAATGATTGACAGTAAACAGTTCACCACTGATCCAACACAAGCAACTACAGCTGTGATCCCTGCTTCTGTCCACTCTGCCTCCTTCCAGGTTTCCCGTTTTATATGTATACATCATCTTTACAAAAATTCAGGACCTAACACTTTGTGACTAGAAATGTATTTATACAAAAATATGGGTATGCATGGGCAAGTAGTGTTTTCAATGTGCATACATGAAGTAATGTTTTCAGAAATCACTCATTACTGTGAGGTCTCTGAACATGTTGGCTCCTTTCATAAGCCCGAGGGCTTTCAACGAAGCAGGGAGGGAAAGGCTGTAAGGCAGGAGCCGTGTCTCTTTAATGTGGGCTGTGACTGTAGTGGCTATTCAGTCTTAGCACAAAAGCCCTCTCTTTCTCACTCTCGATCCTAGAATGCAATTTGTATCCTGGAGACATTCACAAACAGCTTTGTTTTTGAAAAATGATAGGAGATGTACATGAAGCAAAAGAATATATATGATTCTCTCTGTGGTATTTTGTTGAGTATGTCACTAACTACACATATTTCACTGTCACTGCAAAGTTACAGGTCAAACTTTAATAAATAAGTTAATCCATGTAATGTTGCAAATCCCACATGAGAATTATAGTGTTGCTTTTATCGCACATTCTTTTGTGGAAAAATGTTGACTCAGTACAGCAAACGATTTACTGATGACATCCATGCCATGGACATGTTGTGTGCAAACAGTGAGACATGATGTAACGTCACATTATTATATCTGCAGTGTGTGACCTACTAAAGAAATCTTTAAGATAAGTTAGAACATTTGTCACATTATGCAACACAGAAAGTAACAACATCTAATGTTTTTAAAGTGGCATGAACTATGCAAGTCATCTATAAATAATCAGTAGACTCGCACTGTTCATGTCCCCAGACAGACCACAGCACATTTACTTCCCTAACTATCACTTCATTCTTACAAGATTAAATGGTAACTATAACAACTTCCCTTGTAACTTTTGCCACTCCTTTCTCTAACAATGTCATTACAAAGAAAATACCAGGCAGCCTTAAAACGAGTGGCTTCTGTTTTCCTTCTCAGTTTTCCTCTTCTCATCTGAGGCCTGCAAACAAGATAGGCCCTTTAAATCTTATCAAAATACGTCATTCCTCATTACTGTTGAGGCAAGCCACATAAATTAGCTCACATCTTGTTTTCCTTTTTCACATTCTTTTCCTTGTCTTCTATTCATGTTACTGCATTACCAAATAAACCAAACTGTCGTCAGTCAGACTTAAGTTTTGATTCCAAATCTCTTCTTGTGTTCTGAACAACAACTGAACAACTAGCTTCATCTCTGAATATTAAGGGGAAATTAAAAATGCAACTGTGTGATAAAGGTCTTCCTTCTTTTTGTTTTACTTATAGCTCAGAAATTTACTGCAAGAAAGTTGGGACAATAGCACATCACTGACTTTAACACGCTGCTCAGAAACACACACAGGCAAGAGAGGCAAGATAGGCACCAAAACAGAAAGCATGAGATACTGGAGAAATTAGCAAAAATGGAAGAGATCTCTAAACTGTGGTCAGATTTCTTTCTGCAGCAAATCAGTCTACTATTTTGTTGTTGCTCATTCTTGACTTCCTACTCCCACTCTTGCCTGCTCCTGAAATTTGCCCTTCTGCCACCACAAGCCAGAGCAGGCCTTTGCCTGGTTTCCTGTGTTTTGTGAAAGCAAACCAATACTGTTCCAAAGCCTCTCTGCTCTTCTTACTTTCAGAAAACCAAATATCTGCAGGGCAGAATCATTCAGAGAAACACTCCAGTGATTCAAATAAACGGATCAGAATCTGTTCTAGACAGACAAAGTTAGGAAGCTCAAAAATGAGGAAATAACACCCGCAGATTATTCTTAGGAAGTTTTATTTTTCCCTCATTTGTTGAAAGTTCGATTACGGTAGTTTGATAATAACCCATGTGTTAATCTGCTGAAAAAGCCGTGTTAAATCAACACAAACAAATCATACAAAACCTTTAGAATGATCCAGTCTCGGTGGCTGTTAACATGTCTATGCTGAACGGAAACACTGCATTAAGAAAACATATTTTATGTGGACTGTAGGTCTCATTTTATATTATTACCAACCGTACATAACTACCACATGTTCAGGTAATTAAAAAAAAAAGATAAATATAAGCCAGATGTTGATGTATTGCTTAAATGATGATGAATGAAAATAAACTAGTACAGTAATATTAATTATACAATGTCAACCAGCAATATACCTTTTAATAATGTAAATGGCTTTAAAATGTATTAACTGATAAAGCAAAACAAAAAGTATTTAAAATGTAATTATCAGATATGTTGTTCATTCATTAACATACATCATTGTGCGAACAAGTAGAGCATTTACCAATAATGATCTGAAAATACAGGCGATTTAGCTTAGGGGTTTATAGGGGGGGAAAGCAATAAGTCACCCTGTGGCTCTATTAGTCTTCTGTCAACAAATGCTCAACTCTTCTCAACAACATACAATAATCACAGACACTATTGGGAGTAGATACAGAAATCTGTTTCTGTGTGAGCCTTCCATCCCAGCAACAGACAAGTATTAAGATAAATGGAGACAATAAGAGCACATTATGGAAAACTGGAGAGGTGATGATGATACAAATGAGCAACTTCCTACAAAATACGAGTGAAGAGGCAGAAATTAGGCTCTTTACGACAGTGAGGTTATAAACTCCTCAATGTGGGCAAACTTTTGTTACTATGTAGAACGAAGCTGAAACACGCTTGCTTGATTTCACTTGGATGTGCTGAAACTGGAAGCGTTTGTTGTGTCCTCTTGTGAGAGTTGTGCACTTTCTAGCAAAGCCAAATCCAGACCAACAGACAGATGGGAGAACTTGCTAGGCCCAAGTCTGACAAAATAAAAATAAAAACTTTAATGTGAATCTTGTGTGGTTAAAATGTATCATCTGTAACAGTTTGGTCTTGTAGTTTGAACCTCTTAAAAACTACCAAAAATATTGATGTGGGGATTCAACTGAACATATATTTGATTTTTTTATATGTCTTAGTATTTTTCTGTTGAGATTACAGAACAGACAATAACAAACAGAATAAAGTTTTTTAATTATGTCAAGGCACCATTTTAAAAGGTCAAAAATTTGCACATGAACCAATTTTTATTGAAACAAAACTAAATTTTGTATCCCCTTTCTCTCTTCTAGCATCCTTTCCTCATCATGTAATTATGGTGAGCAGAATGCTGGGTAAATACAACCTACTGAGACCACGATGTTGAATCTTGGTTCAAACTGGATAGAAGCAGATCAGACGAGCAAAGAACAGCAGAAGTGGTAGAAGTCAAGAGTGGAGCTCTTCTTGATCTGTTTGCAAGTTACAAAAAAATGCTTGTTCAGTTAAATTAGCCATGGTATGACTACATTACTGATTTCTGTATTAAAGCTAAACAACCAGAGAAAGGATGTGATCTTTTGAAGTTTTAAAAATGTCAGTGTGGGTAGAAATGCAAGTGAATCAGAGGACAGTCAAAGTGAAAATCTCAGTAGTTTCAGACCCCAGAACAGCTATGGGGGATTTTGGGAGGGTTTTTTTGGACAGCGATCAGTACTTTACTTTGCACCTGAGTGAACAACTTCACACACTCTGTGCTTTGTTCAGCGGCATGTTGGTGCTGGAGCCCACCACCACTAAGATTAAATTAGGATACTTTTTAACTTCCCCCATGACAGAAAGCTTAACCTTCTCTTGGCAGCAATGACTTTCCAGAGTGTACCCAACTTACTGAAGAAAAATCATAAATACAGTCAAACAGATCCACATTTAGTATTTATTTGAATGGTTTTTTTTTCCATAACAGTTTTTTTTTCCAATTAAATGATCATAACAATTTCTAACACAGTGTTTTCACTGCCACAGGATCAACAATCTAAAGTCGTTTTTAAATGAACTACTGGGACATTTTAAAAGAAAGTTTTCATTTGAGCTGAAAATACAGTGTTAGATCTTTTTAAACCTGAATATAGATCAATGTTTTGTTTCAGTTTCACTTCCACTATTTTTGATGCATCTGTCCAATTGGTTTCGTTTCAGAACTGTACTGGATTTTTAATGTCGTTTAGCATTTTTAATTTTAAGATTTACCAGTTGTGTGTGTGTGTGTATGAGACAATCTATGAACAAACTGTAAAAGGTATACAATGGTTGTAGACTTTGGTAATGGTTCTCCTGCCTACTCAACAGTTAAAAAAACATAACTAAGAGATTTTGTTTTTGTCTGTACATTGAGAAAGACTGAACTGATTACACAAATACATGTTTCAACCTTTTTGGACCCTTGGACTGATTTTTTTTTTTTTTCCAAAGGCAGGACAAAAATGGATTATATACAGTGTCTGGGTGGTCACCTAATAGCCTGTCTACATGTTGACAATTTGTGGCTGAGCTTTGTACTGTTAAAGATAAAAAAACAAACAGCCAGGTTTAAACTTTCTGTTCATGACGTTGACAGCCAAGTATTGAAACACCTATATAACATAGGTTTAAATGAAAAATTAAAAAAAAAATGTAGCTAAGTGAAGTTACAATGTTCTCTAACTGACATATTTATACCAGCGTATGTTTATGTTTTTGTATATTCTTACTCTTCATATTTCCTTCTACTCTAAATAAACAAAATGTGTATTATTATGAGATTTAGGAGCAGCATTTTATCTTCCTTACTGCCTACAGAGCAGACGCTCGTCTGATGGACTAACAGGAGCTCAGTTCCAAAAGCCCTTTATTAACAAGAACTAAAGCTTATGTACGTCTGCAGCAAATCCTTACTGCTGCTTCTCCAACTAAAAGCTTTGTTGACAAACAGCTTTTCAAAGCATTACTGCCACCCCCTGAGTTGGAGTGTGATCTAAATACATAAACACGACTGTGACATGACTGAAACGTTTAAGATCAATCCAATTTAAAATTATGGAAACTGAATAGTTCAAAGATCTTTCAATAGTGTGTGTTTAAGACATTGTCAGGATTTTCATTTGCTCCAAGGACATCAAAGGATGTAGTTTCTATTACAAAAATGCTTTTTTTCCCCTAAGCCTTTAATTTAAAAATGGATTGAAACACTTCAGTTATCATCTCAGTGCCTAATTTTAAATTCATTGCACTTTTGTACAAAACATACTAACAATTGTGTCAGAGTCTTCTGTTTTGTTGACCAAAGGGCACAGCAAAAACTCTCCAATAAAGTAGTTTCCCAGGAGAGTTGAGAGCAACAATTACCGACAGGTTTTTAAGTGAAACCTCACTTTCTTCACTTTGATTTCAGAAATTAATGTTTTTGTGATGTGTGTACTTTTTATTATACCCTTTTACAATATAATTTTCAATGTTTTGGACTTTCAGTCCTTGTGGAAATTTCAGTCCAGGTCAAAAGATCAAAATGACATGTCTGCACTAATCAGAGGTAAGGTGTGACCTGAAGTTGGTTGATCTCAATCTTTCCTAACCCTGGTCCTTCAGACACTGTTATTAAATGGGTCCCTGCTCCAACACACCTGATTTAAAGGAATGAATGACCTCAGCAGCTTGTCATCAAGTACTGCAGAAGCCTGTTAATGACCCTTCAATTTAAACCAGGTGGATACAAGCCGGGAAGCATCTAAAACATGTAGGGCAGTGTGCCTTGAGGACTGATATTAGAAAACAATGAACAACCGATAAGTTAATGCATAAAAATCATTACGGTTAAGGTTAATGTTAAAATTTGTATTGGGTCAGTTTTTTTTGGACAACAAATAGAAGCTTGTGTGTAATAAGAGTATATCTGGGATTAAATAGAATAACACAAAAAATGTGTCTATTGTATAACTGGTTGACCGCTTGTCTTGTCCTGGCTGTCGGCACCATTTGTTAAGAGGGCACGAGGATAAGTCGTTCTTCCAGCCCACAAAGCCCTATTGTTAGGGACATGCATGTCTAACACACTAAAGGGCACAAACAGAAAATCTGTAGGTTTGTAGGAGCTTGTAAAGGACAGGGCCCACTGGTTCTTGCAGGCTGGGCATGGCGGATATTATTTTTCAATATTTACTTCCTTGAAAAGACAGTTCACTGATGTAGTTTTTCTAGCGCTACAGAATATGCTCAATCAATGCAGTGCCTTCTGTCTGTTTCTTAACACTTATTTACTGAATCACTTTCTGGCACAAGCACTTAGACAAGTCAATGTCCACACACTCCTCAACATAAAATCAATTGGACTGGCACAAGTTCAGAGCAGCTCTCTCCCTCAACCTAATCAAAGGACAGAATGTCAATACCCCATAAAACAGTGAGATCTTCAGTAGCTGGCATTTACTAAAGAAACTTCTGCAAAGTTTTTAGGCCCCAAATACTGTAATAAGAAGCTACAGGTAGTTGAGATACTTCATAGGCTAAATACTGACAGTAAAAGTGTGAAAGAGGGAAACAAAAAGGAGCAGGTGGAAAAGGCACTCTAATTATAGATAAAATTAATACGCATAGATAATTTTGCATTACTAAGGTGTGATTCTGTTACAGTAATCTAACAGAAAATAAAAAATAAAAACACTCTTAATTGACTTCACCAATTAGTTTTACAAACCAATTTTTAGTTAGTGAGGTGTTCCCTAGTTTCATCCATTTAAAATCAGAACACTGAATTTCACCCCGCCATTAAGAGTGCATTTTATAATATAATAATAACAATAATAATAATAATAATAATACATATAATATTCATAAAAGATTTAACTAAGAGTAAGAAAACTAAACTCAGGAAGATAAAGACTTTTAGTGCATTTTGAAAACAAACGTTAACTGAATTATTATCAAGCACTGCATGAAATTTAAAGTGAGGTTTGAAAAAGTTCAGTCTAGTCAGGTTGGAGTGAATAAACAAGCTCACAGTGTTTTCAGCAGGAAGCAGTGTAGGCTAAAATTACAAAAGACTAAATCAAACAGTGAAGTAGGGCTTAACTGGAAACAGGAACAATAAGGATCACTAAGCTTGTCTGTAGATAAAGGTATGTTTTATCCATTGATATTTAATCTATCAAAAAATAGCTGATTGTTCATGTGACTTCAAGTGTTACTGTATGTGTGTTCTCAAAATTGAGTTGCATGGGGTATTTCCATCCACTCTGTCATTTTATTCTACTTTTTCCAAGAACAACTTGAAAATGTACTGTTTGAAATGTTGACAGAAAGCAGAATACTGTATACTTCAAATTCAAAAAGGCTTCATGTGAGTCATTAGGAATATGTTCAAGGATGTAACATAAATATACGTCTTTAGAAAATGTTCCTGATGTGTCCTGAGGTCTATAATTTAAAGTTAAAATAAATCACCTACTATAGCTAACAGTGGGAGAAAAAAAAAGTGCATTTCTAAATTAACCTATGGCTTCAGAAAATATGTATATCTGCAATGTCAGGGTTAATAAAAACAGGTGAATATGCAACTTTTTGCCTACTTAATGAATACATACAGTCACTGAAAAGCTGTATAAGCTGAAAAATATTCAACGTTGTGTACAGTGTCAATGTTGGGTTAACAATGAAAATGGCAGATTAGGACTACCAGAACTTCTATATGATCTGTCCAGTGAGAGCATTAACTCAAGGGCTTTATCCGCTCTGGATTTGAAAAGGATTTAGCCACCCTTCAGTTGAAGGAAGAGGACAAAAAGCAAAGCAAAACAGAAAATAGAATGAATTCAGAACATTAAAACAGATTACAAAACGGGATAAAGAAAAACTAAAACTTAAGTCAAATTCCCAGCTGCATTTTTATGCCTCTATCGAGGAAATCAAACAAGTGTTGAAAAGATTTTCAAAAATGTTTTTTTTATGTTTCCATGCGTTTCACTGGCTGAAAGACGGCAAGATAAGATATACCGGTATTAACGACAGTAATAACAGTTGTATGGAAGATAAAAGAAAGGTTTAGAGAAGGGAAAAAAGAAAGAGTAGCAGCTGGAGCCTGGGGAAGAGGGGGAGTGGTGTACAACAGCTGCTGGTTGGTATGAAGACTTCAGCTGGGTAAAGGACACAAAGACTGACTAAAAGGAAGAAATGACAGTTGATTGTAACTAAGACAGAACAGGAAGTTTTATATAAACAGTCATCAGTGTGGGTGATGGAACGATGAAGTATTTTACTACTGCAGCAAAGGAGCTGCTCAGTTGGCGCTTGCTTCCAAGATAATTTCAATTTATTTTACCGATTATAAGACATCTTGCTGAAGGAATGACGTACAGTATGAAAAAACTACATGTTTACAATTAAAAATGCAATGAAATATTTTCAGTCATCATTATACTGTATATACATCATACACAGAAAAAAACTATTTCTACAAAGTATATATGTACTATGTATATATACATATATACATATATATATGTGTATATATATATATGCATATATATATATATATATATATATATATATATA
>NC_056508.1:26399658-26409359 GCF_014905685.2 Nematolebias whitei | reverse complement strand
GGGGGGGGGGTTTGAAAGGTGATGGACATTACTCCCTCCTGTATGCTTTCTTGGTCCAAGTTGCACTATTGACTACTACACAGGCTGAGTCAAAAGCATGTCAGCAAATATAAGAAGAAAAAAAAAACTCTTTCTCCCTCCACCACAATCCCTTCCCCCCTGGCTGTAGTTGGCTGCTTTGGTGTCTTGTTTATGCGGACTCAGCATTTTCTATTCATGTTAGCCAACTATGGTGACAGTGCACCTGCCCAAGAAAAGATAAAGAAAACAAGCTTCTCAAATCCAAATAAAACGACCCTTCCCCTCTTCATTTAGTCTTTTTTTTTTCCTCTCTCTCTCTTTTATTGCTCGTTCTAGCGAGTCTTTGTTCGGTTATCAGTGCCCTGGACACTGATGAGTATTGACAGATCGAACAGCTTTGAGGGTGTGGGCAAACGAGACACTTAATCAGTCAGAACATAGAAAACGGGACGACACCCATAGAGGTTCAGTTGATAAAACGAGCAGTTTTAAAACAGAACTATGTACCTTTGACTTTGTTTTAAATGAATATGCACATATGTAAGTTTATTGGTTCTCCCTCTGAAAGACTGCAAGATCTTTGTCCAAACTTGTTACAACTTAACAGCTTTCGCAGAGAAATTTACACAAGTGCAACAGACAATGCAACAAATATAAAGCATGCAAAGGTCTAAGAAACATCTTTATACCAAAATGTCTCTCTTAAAACATGCAGTCTTGTGGCACACTGATGGAATTACTTAAGCTGGTGGGGAGCAAATGAAAATAAATGGTTTTGTTGACATTACCTAAAGCAGGGTACAGTGCACAACAAATGCAGTGAAGGTCACACACCCACAGATGCAACAATGAGATATTTACCACATGGTCCCCAGTTTGACATGTGATTAAAGAAAAAGAGAGTCCCCCCCCAACTGCAGTGCAACTTTTATTTGGTGAAACCATCAAAGGCAAGTGAATCAAAGCCAGATTTATCAAAACACTTGTTTTATGTGGCAACATTCAGAAAATATTACTGGTTATCCCAAAGTAGTGAAAAAGGAAAAAAAAAAATCAGCTGAAGCTGCAAGAAAATGTCTAAATAAATCATTCATTTGTGAAACTGAAAAAAATGTTTTAAAGGTCTTTAAGTCACTTTTAAAAGCAAAAGTCTGCATGTTCTAACAAGTCCAGCATGAGTTATTGTAACTCACTGTTTCCATTTCTGGGTTTTACGTTTAGTAAATTACAGAAATAATTATCCTAAGTGCCTAAAGATCCTAGTAAGTTTTCACAGTGTTGTTTTTTGTTTGATTAACAAAGCAAACAACCAGTCTATTTATAAGAAACCAAGTTTAACCAGTTATGATTAGATGTAGCATAAGGGATTTTTTTTTTACCTGTTCCCAAGGTGCCTTGTTGCGAACCAAAAAAGTGAATCATGGGTAAAACATTGTTTTATTGTTAAACGAGGGAGTGCCTTTTCACCAGCTGTAAACTGCAAATCCAAACAGAATCTAGACAGAGAGGTAAATTAAAGGTCACGGGGGAACAAAAGTATCATTAATATTAACAGTGATAAGATGAATAATGTTTTTCAATCCTATATCCTGTCTGTCAACTTGGAACGTGTTGCTGTGTTTGCAGTGTTTTGAGATAACAATCAATGTGATGAAAAAAAAAGTTTTGATCTGGTTTACATGCGGACCGAGACAAAAATAGCTGTTGTTTTTTTCTCCACAGTAGCCACAATGATTCAAGAAATAAAATCCTTCTGATGTCTGAGTGTGCTCAATCTTGCGAGCTCTCCAGACTTTTACCCACAACATTCATGACTGACAGAATGTGAAATGAGAGAAGAAAGTGAAGGAGCGAGGTGTTTAAACATGTAAACCATTCACACCCTACATTATCAAAGATCACTGTGTGGAGCTGGAACCTGATTAGTTGGATTTCATTGAATTTATAGTCCAATTTAAAAACCTAGGAATTATAAAAATGAGAATAGGGCTGTATAAAGAATAATCAAGCTGCTA
The DNA here is from genome assembly GCF_014905685.2 of Nematolebias whitei. Classification (NCBI taxonomy): domain Eukaryota; kingdom Metazoa; phylum Chordata; class Actinopteri; order Cyprinodontiformes; family Rivulidae; genus Nematolebias; species Nematolebias whitei. Next base: position 26,407,323 of record NC_056508.1, on the reverse strand, counting down.
AGGTTTTAGATTTAGATAAGCATCATTTGAGAAACGGGCAGTGACTTGACACAGTAACCAATGACTGAGTGAAAAAGAGGTTAATAGTTCTTAGGCAACACCTCCAACCACTCCCAGTGCTCTTTAACATTATATAATCACTTAGTGCTTTAGACTTGTCCCTGGATGCATGTTCTGCTTGCTCTGTGGGAAACAGTCTTTGTGTGCACAGTTTATTCTGACATGGATACGACTGTGTCAGAAAACTGTGTAAAACAGCTTTGACTGCACTGCAAACAAAATCCACTCGGATACGACGAAAGTTTATCTTCCTGCCCGACATGCAGTCAGCACATAATACATCAACAAGCCTCACCTTTCAAAAGTGGGTCAACAGAGAAGTGTACTTTAAAACATTCAGCTACAGGGACACTTCGGACAAATGAAAACTTTCCCAAACGCAGTTTGACTTAACAGTAAAGCATACATGTATAAAACATTCCAGCCCTTCTTGCTTCGGTCAAGTGATTGAGCAATCCTGGCCCTCGCTGCAAAACTCTGGGTCTCCAAAAAGGCATAGCATTCTGAAACTGTTCTGGATGGAGCACCAAACATGTGGTCAGTTAACCAGTATGCCTCCACACTATTCATATCAAAAACCACAGTTCGGTTTGTAGCCAGATGCAGCATTTAACTTCAAGACAAAGATTTAAGGAACACAAGTCACAGCGGAGTATGAAAACTGCCAACACTCATTGCTTTTATGACAACAACACTGCCAAATTAGCCTCTGGCTGAAACTTAATGAACACAAGAACCAAACACGTCAAAAAATGGCTCTGAAAATTAACAGTGCGGTCCAGAATCTTATGGACTGATTACACGCGTCCTGAAAAGTTTACGGCAAGATGCAAAACAAATTCCGTTACTTCAGTCACATGAAACTTCTAAATTGTGCACAGATTTTTTTTTCTTCTTTAACTTCAACACCCCGGATCAAGAATAAATAAATAAATAACAACTGACCAAAGATAAAAAGAGTTCATGACCGCATCAGCCTCCATACCTGTTTCTGGGGACAGGGATGTGGGAGGAGAGGGGTTGTCTCTCTGCCTGTGGTACATTCTGTCCTTGTGCTGCCCTGAAGCTGCTGGCCAGCTCTGCCTGTTTCCCTGGGTTTCTGATGTCCAAATTCAAGAAGCTGCCTGGCAACGACCTGGTTACACCAGGACACGGAGTAGGACTGGTCCTCTTTAGAATCCCAGAGGAACCAGTGTCTTTTTGGTCCCCGAGGCCAGCCTGTATTACAAAATAAAGCATGCTTAAGTCAGTTTATTGTAGCAAAGGCTAAATGTTGTAAGTTTATAATAGGTTAGTGGCATCTCAGGTGTTCTTGGTTGAAAAAAAATCTCAGTGTAGTTTCAAGAAGACCAGCACAAACAAAATAAAGTAACAAACACAATACGCACAAATCCTTTTGCATAGCAATGCTTAACATTCAAAAAAAATATATACTTTATTAATCCCAGAGGGAAATTAAATATACTAAACATTAAATTAATTAATTAAATATACATGTACTTTATGCATCCCTATTTTTGGCAGCTGTTTACCAAGTTTGCCAGTAAAATTGGTAAACAGCTGTCAACTACCACATGCATTTGTTTACCTATTGAAAGAATGGAAGTGATTGAAAATTGGGATCGAGAGGTCTAACAGTGTTGATATTATGGTAAGTATACCTGTAGTATGCAGATACCTTTTTAACTACCGGTACACTGAAAAGGACTTGGAAACAGTGTGTAGTTGACTGTTATTTTCTGGAATATATAACCCATGAGACAAAATATCACTCCTTAGATATTCCAGACTGAAATTTGTTGTTGTTTCCCATAATTTAACAGCAGATTAAATTTTATGGTTCCAACTAAAAGCCACGTTCTTGATTCTACACTTGTCTGATTCCACCATGTTGGTTTACAGACAGACTGCAGACATTTTTTCTTTCGGCTAATCCCTTCTTCAGGGGTCACCACAGTGAACTAACTCGCCTGAAGACCTGGCAATTGTTTTGATGCTGGATGCTCTTCCTGACACCACAGACCACCGAGCTACCACAGCCCTCTGTGTGGAGCAGAGAGCTGCCGTCTAGGGTGCGCATAACGTAAACTTCCACATGGTTTTTGGTGGTTCACCCAATTGCTTTGTTGACATTGAGTGTGTGCCCGACTTTCAATATTGCTTATCAATATATCTGAAAACCTACTGGAGTAAACTCTTTCAATCTGCACTATTTGATCTGGCTCAGAATAACTTATTATGTTTGATTTTATAGTTTGCAATGACTACCTTGACACTGTATTAGTCACGATACAAATCATATTTCTTTTTTAACTATGTCATGCTGCATATCTTTGTCATCTGAACTACGTTCTGAAACGATACAAATTAATGTTTAATTTGTATAAATACTACAATAAGTACTACACAGTACAAAAGCTAATATTTAATGTTGTATATAACGAGAAGTAGTTGCTGTTTGTATGTAAAACAAAACATATGCATTTCATTTGTGCAGGGTGGAAAACGCAAAAACAGAAAAAAAAATGAAGTTTAGATTTATATTTTAAAACAGCTTCTTAATGTGAACATGGGTTTTGAAAACTTTCCTCTCTCTCCTTCCCCACCCCCAACAGAAGTCATAAAAAGTTCACTCCACCCAAAAAAAACAACACATTTTTGTTATCAATCATTAACAACTATTGGCTAAGGAATAAATGCGAGCAACAGAGTGAAGTTTCTGCAAAAATTAAATGGATCAGCACAACATCATCTATGGACAATACAGATTAAACTTAATTTTCCTCCAGTAATTCCCTTGCCACCACCCATGCCTCTCCACCCCCTCCTACAATAACTATACCTCAGGTGTATAAGACAGCACCACTGTAATAAATCCAATTGACTCATTTAAAAAATAGTTATGGTTTGACTTCTACGACCAATTAATTCATACAAAAACCATAATTTCATATTTAAATTACACAAACCTGTATGCACTTATATTTGCAAAAAAAAAAATGCTTTAAAGGTAAGAGGCAGAAAAACGGGTCAGATTTTCGTGGTTTTACGTGCACGCAGCTCAGAGGAGCCAGGAAGCCCACGTCGAAGCTCCACCCTGAAGCTACGGGGGAGGGGGGCAGCTTAGAGTCCCTGCCCCCCTTTTTTCTGTAAACTTTACACTCAGACTGAGCCGCCATTTAAAGCGGTAATAATGCACCGTAAAGGCTTTACGGTAGTTGGTCAAATTCACGCCTCAGTAAAGTCAACTTGTCCCTCATTAGCCGACGTTAGCACGAGCACAGCTCAAAATGTCGCGCGCTGTTTGTGACCGTTAACTGCAGGCGGCTGTAGCCTGTCAAAACACGGCGGGGTCGTGACAAGTTTCACTCGATATTTTCAGTGCGGTTACTCGAATGTGCGTGTGACTTTGGCAGCTTGTAAAGTAAGCCCACTTTTTGCACTCACTTTCTCCAAGTCCGGCAATATTCGACCCTTGCTGCTGGACGAAGTTCGCTCGCTTTTAACCTCCGCCGTCGAGCCGCCGTCCATTACGAATTTGTAAAAAACGGGCCCCTGCGTGTACGCCGGCAACACGGAGCCGTTTTTCTCCACCACAACAGGGACCCGGCTGTCGAAGAGCACCGAGCGGCCTGTCCGGTAGTTGAAATCCGCCACGCCGACGCTTGTCCCGACCGACGACTTCTCGAAAATATATTTGGACTCCATATTCAGTCAGGGCGCGTGGAGGCTAAAGCAGGAAAATCGGCTCTCGGTAGATTTTAGTGCAAGTTGAAGGAGTTTGATACATTTATCAGGATTGTCGCAGTTTGATAAAGCTTGTCTCTGTGTTAACCTCTTTGCTAGTCTACATGGAAAAGTTTTCCACTACCGCCACCCAGTATATCCAAAAAGCCGCCCGGTTCGGAAGATAAAAGATTGTTTTGCCTCTTTTCTCCAAACGGATGCCACGCCCCCTCTGCTGCGCTCCTATTGGTCCGCTGAATACATAAACATTACACTTTGGCACGCGTCCACGCCAAGACGGCTTGTGATTGGCTGATTCGAGCGCGTCAATCACGTTTTTTTCTTGATCCAAGCCGTGTGGGAGGAAGAGAAGAGGGGGTGTAACCAGCGGTTCACCGGCCGGTGTGCGTTGCGAAGAGCCGGGTCTGCAAGGCAGTGGGGGGGAGGGGGGCGGGGGACAGCCCTCAGCAAAAGATTGCGCATTTACAATTTATGAAATTCAACCTGTGACAAAGCGGATTACGATTTACAATGCATGAACTAAATTTTATAAGCGAGCGATTATAGAGCAAATGATCAGATGTTTTCTTCCTAAAAGTTTAAACTCAATCAAGTACGTCCAACTAAAGTTTTTGTAGTGTAAGGGTTGGTTAGATTGTAAGATATAAACTAATATATTATTTTAAGACGATATATTTACTAGTTCCAGGCAGTATTTTTTAACAGATTTTAAAGCAGATTGGGCAATTTAAGGCCAGAGGGCCAAAAGTGGCCCTTGGAATATCTCCATCAGGTTCCCAATATCCTTAGTTAAAAAAAAAAAAAAAAAAATGTATTTATCAAAGAGCTTCTGAACATCTAAATTTAACATCTTACGCAAAACTTAAAAAAATAATAATTTTAAGTCATTGTTTCCAGAACTAGGCTGAAGTTTAAAGACTTAGAAACACAAAAATATAAGTTCTTTTGCATATTTCCACTAACATGTATAACATGTTAAGCTTACATATATTGACACAAGAGCCAGATTACAGAATGTTTTATATTCCTAAAGGCAAGACACATTTTATAAAGCATGCTAACTATGCTACAATAAGACAAAGCCTGAAAAAGGTCTTCTCTGTAATCAAGAAATCTTTCAGTTCTATATTCAGCCCTTTGATTACTTTAAACATACTGATGTGGCCCTTTGGAAAAAAAAATGTTGCCCATCTCTGCTTTATTTATTTTAAGCATACATGATGCTTAGTGGATTTGGAAATGTTGAATTTCTAAATAATGAGTACAGAACCCAAACCCTGATTTCTGCATTAATTAATATGCGTAATTGTACCAAAAAAAAAAACATTTTATTGCAAGTTGGAATAATGAGAGCAATGCAAAGCAGGAAGTGTTTAGTTTGATACTCTTTCCAAAGTAAAAGACCGCAGGCAATAGAAACATGTTATAATGTGCCACTTTATTAGAAAAGTAAAAACTCACTTTCATATTTTATGAAGGGTAATATAAAACATTACAATCTTTTGCATATCTGCACTGTCACACTATAATATATTTATTCTTTTATGAACTAAAATCTGTGCTTGAGGAACATACAATATTGGCTACAGCTGTCACAGCAGTACTGGCCCATATTTATATTTTAGGACATTTTCTTTTTACAAACAGTATCTTTATCTGCATGAAAAGCATGACACATTTTTTTCATCCACAAGTACAATGTGTCTGTGATAACCATCTCCTTTTTTCCCATCAAATATAATGTATACTGTATGTTACATTGGAACAACATCAGAACAGCAACTGAGAATTTTACACATTTACACCATCATCATACTGTTTGTGCAATGAACCTTTGTCTCTGTCAGTGAATATAATTGTTCAGCAAAACAAATTAGATCAGTGCATTTTCTCAGGATAAAATAGAACATATTAGGTGACAGCCTTCACTTTATATTTTCATTAAAAGGAGCATACTTGCTCATTTTAAGTGATCAGCGCTTGTTAAAGTTACCCATTGCAAACTCAAAATAAAAAAAGGTGCAGTTTGAAAGCCTTTACTCGTAATTGTTTTTATGCATTTCTGAAATGAGGGTACACAGTCAACGTAAACAAAGTGCTCAGCTGAATCCTCCACCTCGAAGCTTGAGCCACATTGACCTACACTAGGCTCGCTGTAGCATGGTGGGATCGGACAAACATGAAAATTTGATGTTTTGGTGTGAATCTGCTGCTAAACGAGAAAGAAAGGAGTGTAAGAAAGATATCACAGATAAATGTTGGGTTCAAGCGGGCGGTGGAGCACTGTAAAGACAGAACCCGTCATTCAAACACGCATAGCTTTTGTAAAACTTCTGCTAGATCAGCAAGTTTATGATATCACCTTATCTTTATACATACTTCAACAAATCTGATTGTAAATGCGTACACCAACACATCAACGATGTTAAACGTCTCCATCCCTAACATCTTTTCCATGGACGTCAACACTCTTGACCTATTTTCAGTCACTCCAGCTGTTTTTAAATGTAAACATACACATGTGGAGGTGGCAGCCATTCACAAATTATGCTCACGATTTCTTAATGTAAGGCCACATAAGCCATCTGTGAGATAAAAACAGTAGTTAGAATGTGGTTTCTTACTTAATGAGTTTTTGTTTCGACCTGTCCTCATGACATTGCGATGAGTACCTTTAAGCATCTCAGCTGTTGACAATTGCTCAGATCAGACAGTTGAGCCGTTGGTGCGTTGCTGATATGAGACTGGGGTCAGCCTGACCCGCAGCCCCTGCCCCCTCCTCAGCCCGCACATCACTCCCAGAGTCCCTCAAAACAGAACATCAAAGACATCGCCTCTGTACAGCGCAGGAGAAAGGGGAAGCGAAATTTAAAAGAAGAGGTCTATGATGGTTGGAGGAGGATGGATTCAGGTCTGAGTGGCAGTAGATGTTGGAAATGGATAGATGCCGGGGAGTGTGCTGAACACAAAACAAGAGGAGGGGGGAGAAGCCTTTAGGCCAGTGTCCCTTTGCAGTGATCCTCGTCCAGTTCTACACTAGCTCTGCACCCCCCCACCTCAGCTCGATCACTCCTTTCTCCCTCGGATCAAAGAATAAACAACACTGCCATTTTCTTCCCAGCAGTTCCTTCCCATTACCCCCCAACCCCCCCAGCACCACAAAGTTTGGATAAACTGAGCTTTAGGGCTTGCATTACACTGCAAAACGTACAACAGAAAGAAGAAACGAGATAAGTTAAGTACCACAAGGTTTTTGTTTTTATCTCCATATATTGAAGCATGCACTTATTCAAGCAGAAAAAAAAAAATAGCATCAACAACATAAGAAAACATACTTTTTATGGCAGTGGTGTGAGCTATTTACCCAATGGCATTATTGTTGTGTTAATATAAAAAACAGTGCTTTAAAATACAGTGTTTATTTTTACATACTTTGACACAGTAGCCTTTTATACACTTATTTGACTTAACCCGTTTCCTCTGTGTGGCTGAGCTTTGTGCATCCTTCATTGCTTCTTGTCTTTTATGTCCGTTTATTAGGCCGCACGCGTTTTACTTCTTCCTGTGTTCTTTCCTTTTGTTTCCCCAAAGCTACATGGGGAAAAAAAACCCACATCGTTTATAATGGAAGAGAACTCGGTACAGATGCTGCTGGAGACGAGGTTGGATAGAAGGAGAGGAGAAACTTTTCCAAAAGACACTCTATGGTAATTTTTATGCGCGACGCTTTATTTTCTTTGGAGTCCAGACTCTGTTACTATTTGAACCACAAGACTCTTGTCTGATGAGTCATGAGCAGCTCTGGTTTTGACTTGCGTCCAGAAAGCGAATCAGAACTGCGCTTTAATTACACCCCCC
>NC_056508.1:26394440-26399558 GCF_014905685.2 Nematolebias whitei | reverse complement strand
CCCCCGTTTTTATAAAACACTAATGCGCAACTTAAGCTCAGCAGTCGGGCAGTTAACCAGTGCACAAAATCAAAATTATCATATGGATCAGATGTTTACAGTTCACAGAGGAGATGGTGTATTAACTACACAAGATGAAGAAGCCAGCATTGTTTTGGACACTCTTTCACTTCCTTTTTTTCTCCTCCAGAAATATTCTTCTCGCACTTATCCCTGTGATATAGCTGAAGCCGTCTATTGTGAAACACTCTGGAGAAATTCTTGCACAAGCCATTCACTGGCCCTGACCCGATCACTTCACCTTGCACGACTCTGACAAATATGTATGTGTCTGAGTGGGGGGTGTGTTGGGGTGTGTCAACATGCCTCTGGCAACAGATGTTTGTCAAATCTGAGTGTGGGTTTTCAGCTTCTGGCTTAATTTGAACAAAGCTTCTATTATTGAGCAAAACTGACTTTCTGTAGTGCTGCAGAGGCCCGAACGGATAGCTGCTGATGAGCTTGGGGGCACGCTGAAGACATTTTTGTGAAACGACGACAGCAACTTTCATTTACTTCTGTGTGTTTAAGCAGACCTGCAAATTATGGGCCCGTGTTTGAACAAAGCACCAGAAGCTGCTCGACAACAGGTCAGTGCGCTCCTAGAACCAGTTTCATGTTTGTTTAGGGAGAGCCAAGCACCACAAACACGGTGATATGAATATGCTTATGTTGTACGGGTCACCCAAGGAATGAGGCAAGTGTACGTCCACCAGTGATTAGGTATGGTATCTTCTACGCCATGTATCTGCATTTTCATCGCTACTGATGCCTTTTTTTTCTATGTCTATTTTTGTGAGTTTGCACGATGCATGCACATTTTTTTAAATATATATTTAAAGTGTGTTCTTCTCAGTTTGTGAGGTACAGTGTTCATACAAAAATAAAGATACTATGGAAAATGATGCACAAGCAGGTGAGTGTGACACAGATCACTGAAAACAGATGTTCCAGTTGTATTCCCCCCCCCCCAACCACCACCACCATTTCTGTTCAGATGTAATTGGTCCATATTTGGGCTGGACGAGGCGTAGGCTGGTTCTGAAGTGCAGACCAATCGAAGGAAGTCTGAACCTGGATTAAGACCCTGTTTGTACCTGATGTCAACACAAAATGGATCCTCATGTTGATAGAGGGTCTGAGTCTATGTACAGTGACCTGCTGGTTGGTGGACAGAACTTGTGCCAGTTGATTCTGGACCCCGTCTGAAGACCAAGATGCTACAGGCCAGTGACATACATCTCCATCCCATCGTTGAAGGTGAAGATGGTGGTAGTGCCGGAGGAGTTGCCCCCTTGTTTTACATCGCTGATGGTCTCATAGAAATTTTCCCCACCAGGGAGGCCTCTAGCAGGAGGGGCAGTGGGCCCTGAGGCTTGTGGTGCTGCTGGTACAGCTTGCTGCTGCTGCTGCTGCTGTGGGGTCTGCTTCTTTCTCTTCAGAGTAGCACTACCTCCACCTGTGCTGTTATTGGATTCCACCTGTTCCCGCTTCCGGTGGGTGTCGATACTGGCGTATGCAGGGTCTGACTCGACGGCAGCAGAGGACCAAGACCTGTCTCCTACTGGCTCATAGCAGGGTTCCTCTTGAGAGCGAGCCTGGCCTTGGACGCCTCTGCCTCGTCCTCGAGAACCCTGGTTCCCCCTGTCCCCACCAAAGGAGCGCGGCAGGGTCTTTGCTCCATTGTGCTCCATGGGAGGCTTCTTTTTCTGTGTTTTGCATACGATGGAGTAAGTGTCTGCAATCTGAGAACACATGCACACAGGAAGAGAGCACAGCAAGGTTAATGAGTTAATAACACCAAATTACAGCCCACATTTATCCTGTTTATTTATGGGCAACAAGTCCTGTTACAAATTTTCACTGCCTTGTTTACATGGAGAAATGTCTGCAACAAATCATAATATATAGCACATGCTCCACTTCATAATACTTAAACAATGTTTCTGACATGTTTTACATATATTCTGTAAATTAATGTCTGCAAGTAATTAAGAATATATGTAATCAAAGAGAGAGTACAGGTTGTTTGGTGTATACTAATGACTGTATGTGCTTTGTGTGTTTATGCACGACACTTTGCACATGATGTTAACAGCTCACTCCCTGTAACCTGACCTATTTCGACCAGGCAAGGATAAGGCAGTGTAAACTGTGTTATCAGTCCGTTGAGCTCTAGGCAGCGGCGGCGTTAGATTTGCAGTAGATGAACCTGTTAAAATTTCACCACAACTGCTTCGGCAACGGAGCTGCGAGGGATTGTGTGAAAGATCTGGATGGCAGCCAATTTGCTGGAAAACGGGGAGGAAAAAAAAAAAGGTTTTAGTGTGTTCACAAATGAACTTTGTACACATCACATGTGCCCCTGCCATATGCATGTCAGGTGTATAAAAGCCACTCCTCGTACATAAACACACGTTTCTGTATGCTGACAATGATATCCAGGGCTCATAACTGAAAAGCATGTGCGAGGAATTCAGATAAACCAGCTTTGCGACCTCTGGCATTTCTGTGTCAAAATTCCGCTCAAGTGAAGCGCAGGAGCAGAAGATTGTGGAGCATGGCGATGTTTACCCTCCGTGTTCACGCCCACACCGGCAGCTCTGCTCCGCTGCACCGAGAAACGCCGGCTATGCAAACTCTGCGTGTTCACTAAACACAAACCTTTGTTGCTGTCCCTTTCCCAAAAAACCTGAAGCATGAGCACACAGACGAAAATAAAAATAAATACACTAACAAGAAATCATTTATTGTCCCATCTGTGTGCCTTTTTTTTTGTTGTTGTAAAGTTAACAAAACATCTCGTGAATCACTGGAGAGATTTAAATGAAATTTTCAGAAAACAATCAAAGGGTGTGTATCTTCAACTGATTAACTTTTGAACCCACCCCGTTCAAGATGGCCACCACAGCTAATTAACATTAGCCAACACAAACATGACTAACTCAATCAATTTTACAGATATTTAGCTGAAGCGTGGCGTGACAGTAAAGTCAGTCTCAACACATTCTTAAAACGCTAACAGATCCTGCAAGATCTCGCAGTGTTGCACGAGCCTGCACAAAAACATGACTTACAAGGTGTGCTTAAAGTGTTTACACCTCAAGTACCCTTTTATCACAAGTTTTAAGGCAGTGCACAATATGCATTCCTTCAAATAATGCTAGGCCTTTATTATTAAAGAGCATGCGACTATAATTTCATCAGTGAAAATCTCTCATCGTCTCTTTTTCTGGAGTTACAGACGAGCCCTTAGCAGCTCTCATACACCCTGCCCCCACAAATCTTTAGTGTGACCTTTTTGGATAAACAAAGACCCCTGCGTAAGCTATAAGTGTGTGCAGACAGTGCACGGTGTGTGTGTTTGTGTGTATGCAGAATGTGCAGCTCTGTGCAGCAGAGGAAGGAAGTCACAAGATGATGGGGATTTCAAAACTCAGCTACAGCTGGTGAGGAAGCCTGCCATTGTATGTTTTTCTTTCTCCCCCTTCTACACTGTACATTGTCTCTTCTACTTTTTATTGGTGCTTTGTAGCTCTCCGCTGACAAAAGGTAACACTCTGCATGCACTGATCATCTGGGGGGACTCGCGGCAACGCACGGGCTGCTGCATCTGTTTGTGATCAACTTTACGAGCAGCAAATAACGCACGGTTTCTCAAACAGTCTTGCAGCGGTTGACTTTCTTCTGGTGGGACACGCTTCATGCAACGTGACTGCTCAGGGAGGGGCAGGGCCTCCCGAAGCCACAAAAGGGGAAGCTGAGTGGAGGGGGGAGAGTGCCAGAGGAGAGGAGGAGATTCAGCTGGGAGTGGAAACTCAACACTTTCTGACGGCTGCAACTGACAAAATCCAGAGTATAGGGGCATGTTAGGGCAACAACAAACCCCCAAATGGAAAAATACAACAACCAAGTCAGGAGGAAACGTTAAAGAGGAAGGGCAAACTAGTTAGTTAGTTTCTTTGTGTATTTGTCTGGTTGGAAAAGGAGGAGTTTAGCTGGTTCTGAACAGTGGATTTAACCCTGTCATCTCTGCAAACAGCATCCAAATTCTTCTACTTTCCCATGGCCCCATTTTTCTAAAACACATCAGCGTATACTGTACTGACGTATTTCTGCTCATCTGTGGATTCAAAGGTTGGTGTTGGGGCCATTTGTGGGTCATGAAACGCCAAGTGAGGGTCCTCAGATGATCTTCACAAATCAAACCAAATGTAAAAGTGATGGCTTATGATATCTTTTCATGATATTTATTACAAAGAGTAAATAGATCACAAACAGTAGAGTTGGTAGTGTTAATTGTGTTGTTATGATGTCATTTTTTTAAGTGATAATAGCAAAGATTTTATAGTATGTTGGGGGTAACAAGCCTTTGCCACGATTAAAGCAGGAATTCAAAAGTAGTAAATTAAAAAAGGAACAAACTGCGTGGTGTCTTTTTCTTGGTGTGGTAAACAAACTGATTTATAAGGAGTAGTGAAGTGCTGAGGATAGTTGTGGAAAACAGAAGTGAACACTAATAATAAACAGTGTTCTATTTCAGGGACCCCCATCACTCAGAATAACTGCCTCAGACAGACATGACAACAGAACATGCACATACATGTATGTATACTCTGTCTATACCACTAAACAAACATCACATTTGCTTGGACTGATCACGCAAGACAGTCATCTTTTAATAACAACTTAATGAATGCTAAGCGATTATTAATATTATTCAGCAGGCAACGGCAGGTCAGTCTGAATGCGTGTTGAAGGCTGACAGATCAGTTGGGGGAGGGCAGAAGGTCAAGGTTCATGCAGGCATGGGACGTTGTGGATCCATGTAACCTCTTTCTGTATGCAGAAATGAAGCAGGGCAGGGGAGGGGGTTGACATGCCCACTCAAACTGGAGCCCCTGTACACTCTGTCTGGCTGTCTGCTCAGAGTGTCTTCCGATTAACATTAACATCATAATCTTTTTCCTCTTTCTGCTCCCATTAAATAAACCCAAACATGCTTTCCAGACATATATATACATATATATACATATATAACGATCGACGGTACCAATACCAGATCGGAAGAGCGACGTG
>NC_056508.1:26373848-26394040 GCF_014905685.2 Nematolebias whitei | reverse complement strand
TCTTTACCCGCTTATTCCATTTTGGGTCACGGGGGTCGCTGGTGCCCATGTCCAGCAATCACTGTGCGAGGGGCAGGGTACACCCTGGATGGGTCGCAAGTCCATCACAGGGCCACATAGAGACAAACAAGACAAACAACCATTCACTCTTCCACTCACACCTAGGGACAATTTAGAGTTACTAATTAGCCTAACATGCATGTTTTTGGTCTGTGGGAGGAAACCGGAGTACCCGGAGGAAACCCACGCATGCACGGAGAGAACATGCAAACTCCACCCAGAAAGGCCCCTGGACCGGGGTTTGAACCAAGGACCTGCTCGCTGAGAGGCAGCAACTCTACCAGTTGCGCCACCGTGCTGCCCTATATATATATATATATTATTTTTTATTATTATTTTTTTTTATATACATTATATAGACAGTGGGGAAAATAAGTATTTGATACACTGATGATTTTGCAAGCTTTCCCATCTACAAGGAACAGGGAGGTCTGTAATTTTTTTTTAATCATAGGTACACTTCAACTGTGAGCAATAGCATCTAAGATAAAAATCACCCCCCCCCCAAAAAAAAAAAAAAAAAAAATCACATTGTATTATTTTTAAATAATTTGCATTTTATTGTGTGAAGCAAGTATTTGATACAATCAAAAAACAGAACTTAATATTTGGTCCAGAAACCTTTGTTTGCAGTAACAGAGGTCAGATGTTTCTTGTAGTTTCTGATCAGGTGTGAACACACAGCAGCAGGGATTTTGGCCCACTCCGCCATACAGATCTCCAGATCTTTCAGGTTTGGGGGATATCGTTGGGTAACAATGATTTTTAGCTCCCTCCAAAGGTTTTCTATTGGGTTCAGGTCTGAAGACTGGCTAGGCCACTCCAGGACCTAGAAATGCTTCTTATGGAGCCACTCCTTAGTTGCCCTGGCTGTGTGTTTCTGGTCATTGTCATGCTGGAAGACCCAGCCATCACCCATCTTCAGTGCTCTTACTGAGGGAAGGGAAGGAGGTAATTGGGCAAAATCTCACGATACAGGACCCCATCCATCCTCCCTTCAATATGGTGCAGTCGTCCTGTCCCCTTTGCAGAAAAGCACCTCCAAAGTCTGATGTTTCCACCCCCACGAGCCACAATGGAGATAGTGTTCTTGGGGTTGTACTCATCCTTCTTCCTCCAAACACAGCGAGTAGAGTTGATACCAATAAACTCTACTTTGGTTTAATCTGACCACATAACTTTCTCCCATGCCTCCTCTGGGTCATCCAGATGATAATTGGTGAACTTCAAACGGGCCTGGACATGTGCTGTTTTGAGCAGGGTGACCTTGCGCACCATGCAGGATCTTAAACCATGACAGTGTAGTGTGTTACTAATGGTCCTCTTTGAGACTGTGGTCCCACTCCCATCTCTCTTCAGGTCATTGACCAGGTCCTCCCATGTAGTTCTGGGCTGATTCTTGACCTTTCTCAGAATCATCCTTTCCCCACGAGGCAAGATCATGCATGGAGCCCCAGACCAAGGAAGATTTCTTCAAGGAAGTTTCTTCCATTTTCTAATAATTGCTCCAGCAGTTGTTGCCTTCTCACCAAGCTGCATGCCAGTTGTCCTGTAGCCTACCCCTGCCTTGTGCAGGTCTACAATTTAGTCCCTGGTGTCCTTAGACAGTTCTTTGATTTTGGCCATGGTGGAGAGGTTGGAGTGTGATTGATTGAGTGTGTGGACAGATGTCTTTTATACAGGTAACAAGTTCAAACAGGTGCAATTAATACAGGTAATGAATGCAGAATAGGACGGAGGGCTTCTTATGGAAAAACAAACAGGTCTGTGAGAAATTGAATTCTTGTTGATTGGTAGGTGATCAAATACTTATTGCATGCAATAAAATTCAAATTATTATTTTTTTTAAGTCATACAATGTGATTCTGATTTTTGTATCTTCTTTTTGTAGATTCTGTCTCTCACAATTGTAGTTTACCTACAAAAAAAATACAGACCTCTCCATTCTCTGCAGGTGGGAAAACTTGCAAAATTGTCAGCAAATCAAATACTCATTTTACCTGCACACACACATCTCTCTCTCTCTCTCTCTCTCTCTCTCTCTCTCTCTCTCTCTCTCTATATATATATATATATATATATATATACATATATGTGTGTGTGTGTGTGTGTGTGTGTGTTTGTGTGTGTGTGGTATGTATTTATATGTGTGGCATGTATTTATATGTATGTATGTAATCCAAGGAATTGGATTGTGGAATGTTCTAGAGAGTGATGTTAAAAATGCCAAGTCAATGTGTACATTTAAGAAAAAGATCAAAGCTGAATTGTTAAAAAATATATATGAAGTAGCTTAGTGTGTTTTGTATTAGAGTTAGAAAAATTAGAAAGAGTTATTCGTTTTGTTCTGTTACTTGAAGATTATTATGATTGAACTAACTGTCTGAAAAAAGGGGCAGATATAATAAGATTTTTTCTTCTTTCTGCTGCCTTTCATTTTAAATCTCTTGTATTTTTTTATATAGTTTATGGAATTGTTTTTTTTAAATGAATAAACTTATATATGTGTGTGTGGTATGTATATTTACTAACCTCTTTTGCAGTGGGGGGTGATGGGTGGCTCTGTCCGCTGTCTCCACGTTGCGGTGGTGGGTGCAAGGTGATGATGTCATCCTCCTCTGGAGGCTTCCAGATGTACTGCTCTCCATTCCCCATGAACACTGCTTCCTGATAAACATATTCACATGACAGTCTGTGAGTTGAAATCTGAGTCTTTGTGCAAAAGTTTTATTCACCTATTTAAAAAGGTACAATGCAACACTTTATTTCATAACACTCTGTTTTTGTAAACAAGTGAAATGATGAGGCTATAATCAAAAAGCGTTCAATACAAAAACAACTGGACTTTATTTGTAACAGAAGACGTTTCGCTCCTCATCCGAGGAGCTTTCTCAATTCAAAGAGCAGAGAGTGAGAGATACAGGTTATAAGGCTGAGTGAGATAAGACACACACACACATAAGTCCAGTGCAGCGAGGACTGTCCAGACCTCTACATTGGAGAAACTAAACAGCCTCTTCACAGACACATGACTCAACACAGGAGAGCCAGCTCCACAGGACAAGACTCAGCTGTTCACCTCCATCTCACAGATAAGGGACACTCTTTTGAGGACCAAAATGTGCACATTTTGGACTGAGAACACAGATGGTTTGAGAGGGGGGTGAAGGAAGCAATTTATGTAAAAAGAGAAAAGCCGTCTCTTAACAGAGGAGGAGGCCTCAGATTCCCACTTTCAAAAACATATAATGCAACTTTAAAACAGATTCCCAGCCGGTTTTCACACCTGATGGGAACAGAGGGGCCTCGTCTGTGAATTAGAGGAACAAAGACCTACTGTTTTAGGTTTTTAGATGTGAACTGCCAATCTACATGTGTGTGTGTGTGTCTTATGTGTGTGTGTGTCTTATCTCACTCAGCCTTATAACCGGTATCTCTCACTCTCTGCTCTTTGAATTGAGAAAGCTCCTCGGATGAGGAGCGAAACGTCTTCTGTTACAAATAAAGTCCAGTTGTTTATGTATTGAACGCTTTTTGATTTCATCATGCCCTGGATGACTGAGAATCTTCACCAGCATAGATGAGGCTATAGAGTTTTACGGTTAAAGTCATTAAACTATAACTATTGTCATCAAGGCTTGATTTACAAATCTATTAAATCATTTAACTTTTTTTTTTTTTACAAATCTTCAGATCTACTAGATGCGTCAGAATCTAAACAAATAAATAAAAGCCGAGAAGTGTCTTGTTAGTGTGAAACATCATATAGCTAGATGACTTGTGCTGTCCTATAGAGCTACAAAAGATTGCTTTACTGTGATTGTTCTGCCACTCTGACCAGCTGTATCACAGGGTTTTATGTAAATCTGCTAACTCAACGATGTCCTGCTGACAGACAGGCAGACCCACTGACACACAGACTGAGCTGCCAAAATATAACCTCTAACTCCGGCAGAGACGGCTTTGGAGAGACTTGAGAGGAGACAGAAAGCAGCAAGTAATCTGTGGCTTTAACAGGAAAATATGGGACATTTTTAAACTTCAACAACTACATTTTGGAAATGCTGAATCGCAACTTACAATTTTCCTCATTCTGTTGCTTGTGTTTTTGGAACTATGCTAATATTGTAACCTATGCTGTGCTTTAACAAAAAGCAGACATCGTAAATGCACGCCAAGGTTTTAAACAAAGATTTCATGTGATCTTTTAGAGCATGCATCGTGGATGACTCTCAACTACAACCACACCAAATTCAAGTTTAAAACCTGTAAAACTGCTTTGTAGTCAATTGCCAAGACCAGTTAACAGGAGCAGCCGCCTGAAATCAGGTTGACTCCAAAAATTAATGACTTGTAGATGTACATCCAGTTATTACTTTCTGAGCTTTGTTAACACCTGCCCACTGGTTCATGAGATATTTTGCTAATAACAGACAAACGCACACAGACGCAGGCAGTTACACAATCACTCGCCTCTCAGGGCAGTAGGCAGTAAAGAATGCTTGAGCTGGACACCCTTCTTGCAGTTTTCTTTTAACACTACTGGTCTTCAAGACCTATTAGTAACCAATTAGTAAACACTAAGTGGTGGTGCACAGGCGGCTGAGAATGATTAAACTTTTATGTTTCCCCCGTGCAGTGAGAGTGAGTAATATCAGCTGGAGCTGAGCAAATGGTTTCAATATGTGTGCAGTATTTATCCTCACACTGGCTACCTGTTAGCTGTTTCTAGATAGACACAGTGATAGATTCAACAGGAACACCCAAACACACACCCCCACACACACACACGTATATATGCGCGCACACACAGAGTGTCATCTGGGAAGCCTGCCAGGCTTTTACATAATCCATCCTTCAACTCTTTGCTCCGATAGTGTGCTGCGCTGCACACTGCAGAGAGGAAGAAGATGCTCACACACACTATGAAGGATTTCACATACACACACTAAAAGTGTGAGTCAGTGACTACCTGCAGCTAAACTAAAGAACCTTTTTAAGTTTCCCTGAGAGGCACGTTGGAGCAGTGGTTAACGCTGCCGACTCGCAGCAAGAAAGTCGCAGGTTTGTCTCCTGATCTTTCTGGGTGGAGTTTGCATGTTCTCTCCGTGCATGTGTGCGTTTTCTCCGGGTACTCCGGTTTTCTCCCACAGACCAAAAACATGCCTGTTAGGCTGATTGGTAACTCTAAATTGTCTCTAGGTGAGAGTGAACGGCTGTGTTGTTTGTCTCTACATGTCCTGCGATGGACTAGAGACCTGTCCAGGGTGGACACAGTGACTGCTGGAGATGGACACCAGCTCCCTGAAAAGGACAAAACCAGGTAAAGGAAACAGATGGATGGATAGGAGTGTCTTTTCTTAATATTTTTGTGCTTAATTATTTGTGTTTTGAATCACACCCCTGGCGACACAAGCAACTTATTATGTGAATAAAACTTTTAAGTGAACGTAACAACCTTAAAAACTATCTACTTTGGATTTATTGTTGTTGTGGACACAGTTTGCATCAATTGTGTATTTTAACAGTTTGACATGTTAGTCCAGGGATCTGCAACCTGCGGCTCTGGAGCCACATGCGGCTCTTTGGTCCCTCTGCAGCGGCTCTTTCAAGCTTTGATCAAAACAAAAATAAAACTGAATTTTATTTGTTGTTATAACAACCAATAAAAGAGCTAGTTTTAGCAGTTTTCCTGTAATTAATTTTGCAAATATATGAATACTAGAACCATTACAAGGAGTAAAACATACTCATTTTCACTTTATGCTTTATTTTTTCAAAGCAGGATATGTAATTTTGCTACAATTAAAAATAATCACGTAATAATGCATAGTTTATTGTTTTAGTTTTTAGAAAATGGGCAAAAACTATATTATTTTTTCCTTCTTTACAAGAATCTTGTCTTTTATTTTGTCTTAGAATGTAAAAATATCAATAAATGTTAAAAATCATTAGATATTTTTAGTTTTATAAAATCACCCCTACTATCCAGAAAAGTGCCCTCCAACAAACTTAAAGTGGTCCATGGGCCACCAGTTGAGAATCCCAGTTGTAGCAGGTACTGTGGCTCCAGACATGTTTAATGTAGTGAACAAAGGGGCAGACATGACTCTTTTGATCATAAAGGCTGCAGACGCCTGTGTTAGTGTTAATAAATGGAAGCCATCAGGCTGAACAGGTTCACTGTTGGATATTGCCCTCTAGTGATGAGACGGCGCTCTTACAGGTGGAACCATGACTGGTTCAGGGAACCTGACCAGTAGAGCAGCTGATTCCTGTACCTTTGGGAAGGAGTGCAGGTGAAACGGCTCCAGTGGTTTGCGTAGAAACTCCTGGCTGCGATGTAGAGGGAGAGGAGCAGCAGAGGGTGAATCGCTCACGCTCGATTGGCTGTCGGACTGGCTGTCAGCGCCATTATTCTCCTTCCTGCTTAGCTTGTCAACCTGGAGATTTTATAAATCACGGTTAATGACAATGCACCCAAAGCTTGTAATGGTTACAGCAAACATATGTCCTCGCACTTACAGCTCTAAGTTGAACAACACATGAGGTTCTGCAGTTGGACAGCTGAAGACGAGTTTAAAGAAATAGTTCAGGTGTTTTAAAGTGTGTTTCGTAGATCAGTTATGAACAATTATAATCTCACCTGTTGTAGATAGCTTTAAAATTCTACGTACATAACGTCTTATAAAATAAACTTTATTTTTCCAAAGTGAAGTCATACAAACAGCTATATACAACAGATATATGTTCATAACTTTTCCACTAAACCCAACTTTGAAAGATGTTGTTTTAACTTGTTCTTCCAAAGTTTTACTCAGTAGCAATCTGCTAATAAACCAAAAGATACTTTGTTCTAACTTTGTGCAATTTAAAGGACAAATTACTTCCCTAAAGATAACAAACCATAAAGAAAGTACTATTATCAGATTTTTTTTAAATTGGGATATAAAAACAGGAATAATTACAAAGCTTAAAAACAATAATAGACATTATTTTTGTTTTGTTTAGGTAAAAAGTGGTCATATAAGTCAGAACTTGCTTCATTTCAAGTTGTTATTTAGATAAGTGTGGACTTTGTATACCTTTTTATACTTCCTTATGGAAGCATACTCAGCTGCAGATGAATCTTGAACAGCCAGAGAGTTGACGGAGGACAGAGGGGATCTGGTTACCCCAGTTGCCCCATTACCTTTGCCTGTCATTGTTCCATTAATGGTGCCGTTCCCTCTACCGTTCCCTCTGCCACCCTGAGAGAGAACAAACACAACAACACAGTGTTTTACAGGAACACGTCGCCACTCAGATTAAAGTCGCTTATCAGAAAAGTGGAAAATCAATTAGTGCAATGAGTCCAGAATGATTAAAGCCCAATTAAGCCAGGAGGTGATCAATTTCCACCAAAGACCTTTAAACAAGTCAGCGATGTTTGTCATGAAAAGATCAATTACTGTATTTAAGTTTTCGTTTTAAACTTTTCGTGTTTTCTTTGAAGCAGCTGGATGAAGACTGATGCAGTTTCTTGCAGTCTAACTACTTTTGCACACTTGTTGTTATTTTAGCTCATAAATCAAAAGGTTCAGCTTATTTGGGAAATGGGTGCTGTTACCTTTGTGGGTTTTTTGTTGTAACGTTGACATTTTTAAAAAATATTGACCTTTATGTGCAAATATTTTCCCCATAGAAAACACTGAGACTTCTTCAGTTCCTTCAGAAACATTGGATTGTTTTAATCTGTTTCAGTGTATTGGCACTATTTCTGTCATCTTATGCCACTTTTAGTTTTCAGCTACCTTTCTGCTACTTCTGGCTTTTAGCTACTTGGAGCTATTTTTAGCCTTAACTTCCATTTTGCTGCTTTACTTTTTATCTGTCTTTTAGAGAGCGATTTGCTACAATATAACAGTCTTTTAGCACTTTGCATTCACACTGCATTTTTGCAAAAAATGCCATTTCTCAAGTAATATTTCTTTTTAAAATGAATAAAATGTGCAGAGCTGGTTTGTACCATCTTTTCTGACTGAAAATCTAACTAACTGTACGATTAACAAAAAGTCTCTGCTGAAAAATACTATATGAATTGTAACTGTGCCATTTGTGTGCATGTACATACGTTTCCGTTGCGAGCTCCGTTGGCATGAGTGGGGGGGCTCTGAGCTGCTCTGACTGTTGATGGGGTGCTGGCTGATGTGGACGGGGGAGCGGAGGGGACTTTGGGGCTCGCATCACTTTCTTGCACACCTACGCTTTCGTACAAGCCATCGTCCAGGTAGTGAGAGGGGGTTGGGTTATTGCGTAGACCCACCTCAGTGTAGGTGTGGTCTCTAGCCTCACCACCTCCACCTCCTCCTCCATCACTTCCTGTGTCCCCTCCTCCTCCTCCTCCTCCACCCTGGGGGCTGGTGGGGATCTGAGGGAGCTGGCGTCCATGGGAGGGCCTCAGGTCTGTCTGAGAGCGTCGGCTTTGGAGGAGCAGGAGGTCCATGCTAGCTGGGCGGCTCTTACTTACAGCTGTGCAGTGACAGAGGGAGGAGGGGGAGGTGTTAAATAATCTTTAGATAAACACGTAGCTGATATTAACCGCTCAGAGCAGTTTATTATTTATCGTCTGTTAGTGACCACTTACAGTTTCCATTGCAGGGGAAGCGATTGATCTCGTGCAGCCTGGTGTCAGATTTACTCATGGAGTTCAGCTTTGGATGCCGCAGCGTTCCCTGCTGTCGCACACACACATACACACGTGTTAACGGAGGCACAAAACATGCAAAGCACATGCATGTGCATCTGTGCACGCCATGAGAGTTTGGAGGAGACAGTGACAGAGAAAGAGCGAGACAGGAGAAACTAAAGCGCAGCTCACCATGTTTACAGACGTCCCTTTCTCTCCGGCTGGGGGGTGCTTGCTCTTGCTTTTTCTGACACGACATCAAAGTGGACAAGGTCAGCAGAAGCCAGTGGACAGAAAGAGAAACACACAAACACACACACACACACACTGAAAACAGATAGATATTATCAGCATCCAACTCTGTTAGGACATAAAAGTCCTTGGTTGATAAAACAAACAGTGAATGGAGCGTGACTTGTGTTTCTGTCAGAGCAAAGATGACCTTCACTGCATTTGTTTCTGCAGATAAAAATCAAGAAAATTGATAATTATTCCTCTGGAGGTTTGCCTTTTCAAAAACAAACGTTTCCTTGTAAATGCTGTGCATCACTGTGGCTCCCTGGAGGTGACCGTAACTACAAGTAACAGTTGATAGGGTGCAAGAGCAATGAGCTGAAGCAAGAGAAGGATAAAAATAAAAAAAAAGCTCCTGGGCGCAGGTGTGGCTGTGAGAACCGCTCCGCCCTTCACCTCTTTTCTCTCGCTTCGGAGGATGAGAACCTGCACCAAGCGTCACATCCTGCGGCTGTGCTGCAAAACACAGCGAGGCTGTGTAATGAATAGCACTTCAAGTTTGCAAACAGGTGCAGGAGCCCCGCTGCATCATCCTACAATGCAAGATGCTGAAAAAATTGTGTCAGATCCATGTTACTGGAGCAAGATATTGTCTTCTCCGGCTAAGTGGAACTGCTTTCTACAAACATATGGCCAACATACCCCCAGGGCAGCAATGTAGAAAAGAGACGAGTTTCCCTGTAGATTTTTAAATTAATGTGGCAAATTAGGTGTTTATGATATAAAAGACATATGAGCACGATGCTTTTTTTAATCCCTGGGATTTAGAGAACACATTGCAGCAGTTTTGTTTTTTTTTCTTTAAACTGATAGAGAGAGCAGATATAAACTACAGAACACCCAGCTGGAGACATATACTCCACACTGTTCTTTAGATCGGAACAGCAGAGTGGTTTTATTTCCACAAAATGAGCTGGTTTGACATTTTTCTACACCCTTATCTGCGTATCCCATGGCAACAAAGCCACAATGTAGTCTCTGATTGGTCCAGAAGGCTTCTAGAGGAAAAAAAAACCCTAAACGACTGTTCCCTCGCTCTTCTTTGGCTCAGACTCTGATCCTCCCTGAACCGTGGGGTGTCCCAGTGCTTCTGCCTTTCTTGGTTGGGTGGGGGTGTGGGTGACACAAGGCAGCTCTGACGCTAGCCCTCCTTCGGTGTCCTGTAAGAATCATTTCATTGGATCTGACACTCCTAGCATTAACATTCATTACTGCCACTGCGCTCAGAGCCGGGGATAAAACAGATGGAGAGGAGAGAGAAAGAAGGAAGAAGTAGTGTGGGAGACATGAAAGAAGGAGAAGATGATGAGAGGGATCTCAGAGTTGATAAAACGGACTGTCATCCCCGTTATCTTCTGCTTCTCCACTTTGTCTGATGCCGCTCTCTTGCCTCGGTTGCCTTACCTTTGGCAACCAACGCAGACGAGGACGATGAGGATGGTGACCATGAAGGCGGAGGCCGCTGCGATGGCTCCCAGGAGCAGGAGGTTTTTGTAGGTTTCCATGACCCAAAATCTTGTCTCACCTGCTCCTGCACTCTCAGTCAAGCTGCAAATAAATCCTTGCGATCCGGAAGAGCTGCAAAAATATACAAGAAAAAAAAAAAACTGAAAAGATTTCAACATGTGTGTGACATGTGGTAAAAAAGGAAGCATGGTGAAGAAATGTGGCAAGGACCATGAAAAAAATGGTGTGTGTGTGTGTGTGTTTGCCTCTGGCTTTTTATCACTGTCTCTTTCAAACATATCAGTTTCTATTTTTTACTCCCTCGAATAATGCACAGAAAATAGAACACCTTACAAGGAAGTGGCTATACGAGCTTGCCAAAAACAGTTTCATCACCAGCCTCTTTCTAAGCCGAAGAGACTCTTGTGTTGGTTTAACAAGGAGAAAGAAAAAAAAACTACTGATCTCCTGAAGGCAGGCGGTGATGATAGAGCCAGACTCAGTTTCTAACATGGTGGGGATCACATGTTGTGCATCTGCAGCCAGAAGTGGCTCAAACACCGACAGGATGTTCAGTTTTTCACATAAGCGGGAAGAATTGTAGACGGTTGTGATACAAGCGTTGGGGCCGCAAATACACGACAAAAACACTGTTTTCACAAATACACACACATTTCTCATCCATGTCAGACAAGATTAAATAAGAGATTTGCTCACTGTTCCTTAACGATGGATTATAGATTCGACTTCATCGTGTGCAGCAGCTGAAACACACAGTGTATTTTCTATAAACAGGGAACAACACGGATCTGATCCGTTCAACTCAGATGTTAATTCTGTGCTTGTTGTCGCTCCAAAGTTTCTTCATAGGCAGCGAACGTCTTACGTTCACCCAGCTGTGCTAACAAGCCATCATTATTCCTGCGACCCACTGCGCTCAGAGTGCCAGAGCTTTAGTAATCACACGTCGAGGGCAATAAAACACCGCCTGAGCTTTTTATCTTTTATAATAGAGCGTACAGATAATAAACTAATTCATTGAAACAGAATAGGAACAATGGGCTTTAATGTCAGGAAGTTTTGTTACAACGTTGGGACGTCCAGATCACATCTGGAAGAACGGAGTCACTGCAGAACAGATGGGGGCTCATCATCTCCACAGATATGAGTGGTTGTGTGTAAGGGGGCTTCTTTAAATCAACTTTTATTCATTTTATTTTTTGATAAAATATAGTTGTCTACTATTATGATTGATTAACCTTTTTACAATCAAGGAATACATATGAAACAAGAAGTATCTAAAGCAAGTTTATCACATTGAACTATTTATTTACCAAATCGTCACTTAAAGGGTTAAACGTTCTTTGAAAAAAATAACAAAGTCAAGATATTTAGCTTTTGTTAGGACACATTGCCTTTTTGGTATATTTTGTCTCATCCAGATTAGGTTATTGTTGATAAAATGAAGAGGGAAAAGAAGTCATTTGATCCTCGGAGAATAACCTAAAAGTGAAGTTTACCTTGTATGTTACAAAAGCATTGATTTGTGGAGAGTAAAAACTGTTTTATAAAAAGGTGATTTTGTCTTGTAGGATGAAGAATTTAGCAGTACTGTAAAATAATCTCTAATTTGCTCCTAAAATCTAATAAAAAATATGTAATACATTTAGAAACTTACCACAGAAAGTGTTTAACACTAGTAGAATAAATAAAAATAATTTACAATTGAGACACAACAATAAAATATTACTAATCATAAAAAACATGAATACATTAAATAAACTATTCATAAAAAAGCATATTTTCTACGTTTTATGCCAAAGACTTAAAGAAATATCTTGTGCAATTCATTTAGAGTTTGTGTTTTCTAAAGGTGATTAGCTGTGGCCACCATCTTAAATCTGACTGCTGTTATCATAAAAGTACATGCAATGATTACTTTCTAAGGGTTTCAATAAAATGCATGCAGTGGTTTGTGAAATATTTTTCAAACCAATACGGGAATTTGTAGAAACACGCATACACAATCTAATAAAACTAATGACAAATTATAATAAATAATTCTGATGTTTTCAGGAGACAAATATAAATTAAATGGGAAAACATGAGTAATTATTATTAAAATTTATATTAAACTACCCGTTGGGATCATCTGTTTCTAGTTGAGCTGATTTATGCACAGGCTCTGTTAAAACTGTGGGTTTCATACGGTTACATTTTCATTTAAAATGCAAAAATAAAATTTCTACGGAAAATCAGCTCACATTAGAAACATAGGTTGGTGATTTCCTAGTGAAGAATTATTAAAAGTGTTACGTCAAAAGCAATCATCCATTATCTTTTACCCACTTCTTCTTGTTTGGGTCATGGGGGTCACTGGTGCCCATGTCCAGCCATCACAGTACGAGAGGCGTGGGACACCCTGGACAGGTCTCCAGTCCATCACAGGGACACATAGAGACAAACAAGACAAACACTCACTCTCTCACTCACTCCTAGGGACAATTTAGAGTTACCAATCAGCCTAACATGCATGTTTTTGGTCTGTAGGAGGAAACCCACACATGCACAGAGAGAACATGCAAACTCCACTCAGCAATGTCCCAGGCTGGGATTTGAACCGACGATCTTCTCACTGCGAGGCAACAGCTCTACCAACTGAGCCACCGTGCCGCCCCAACATCAACCAAAACAAGACTATTTATGAATTGGCTATTATATCCCTTGAATTGACATTAAACTAATTCTTGAGCTCATATTTCAACTTGTTTCTCTGGACAGTTTGAATGTTTTATAATAAGCCGCCTTATAATCCTGGTCGGCCTTCAACTACATCAAGTCACTCACATTGTTTGCTGGCAGAAATATTTGAAACATGCTACACAAAGACATAAATATTAAGTTGGTTCATATGTTCATTCTACATTCATAAAGACTTAGTACCAGTTTCTGAAGAAGAGCATAAAAAAAAAACTTGAGCAACAAAAATGCTTGTACTATAATCTCTGATTGATCAGCATAAATCCTTTGACACTGACGACATATCACCCATATTCATGCAGCACAAGCACTGCGTGTTTCATCAGAAACAGAGACAAAGACCGTCATTTGGTTAAAGTGTTAGAGACAAATGAACTGATGAGGTATGCAGCGTGCAGAAGAAGCAGGTCGCTGCACAGTTCATACAAGCGTGTACATCTACACAGGATCTTGTTCTGGTTTTTTTATTTGGAAGACAAAAATGCATTGTTTGAAAATTATTTTTTGTCTCTCTTCCTCCTTTCTAACGTTAGATCTTTTCTTTTCCTCTTCCTCTGTTTCTGTTCAACGGTCTGTGTGTCTGACCCTGCAGATATGTGAGGCGATGCACAACGAATGAATTACCTGAGCAGAGGTGTTCGACAGGACCAAACAGACCGGCAGCATACATCACAGTGAATGGACGGAAAACGAGAGGAAAAATGAATGAAAAGGAAGGGAGAAGAGAAGAGGCGATCAGACACACAGGAGCAAGCAGAAGGATGAAAGGTAGAAAGGAGGATGGACAGAGAAAGAGGGGAGCACTTTTAAAATGTGAAGCAGGAATGAAGAGAGTAACAAACAGTGAAGGAAGGAGGCGAGGAAAGAAAACGAGAGGAAAAGCCTAGAACGTGACAAAAAGGGGAATAAGAGCGATGAGAAGGAGGCCATCAGCGGCCCGTTTCTGTCTGCATTGTGTCAGCCCCTCGATTCTGAAATATTCAGAGGAGAAACTCATACAAGGGACGCCTCTCTGAAGTGCCGTGGAACATCATGCGCATGTCTGGCAGCTTAACGCTGCGTGAAGCTCACAAGTGGCAGAGGATGAGGATGAGGATGAGGATGGGCAGAGGTTCTGCTTCTGTGCAGTGTCTGGCACCCCTGCGGCACGCTCAGCTGTGACACCTGGTCAGGGTGCAGGAGTGTGTACAGTTGACCCTCGCTACTTTGCGGTTCGTTTTTCACGGAGTCGCTCTATCGCGGTTTGTTTTAAGTACAGTACTGTACATAAAATCCCCCCCCCCCCCCCCCCCAAAAAAAAACCAACAAAAAAACAAAAAAACAAAAGCACTGCCATTTTGTATTTTTCCTTCATTAAGCCTTCACTGTTTTGCCATCTTTCAAATCACTTCTTGGTCTGTTGCCTTCATACATCTCCTCCTACATGTCTCTGCGTGAGTGCAGCTACAGCGTCCGCTCTCAGGACATAATTACCTGCAGTGTCCCCTCAGTGCGGACTGAACTAGGCAAAAGGGCCTTCTCCTACTCCGCTCCTGTTTCCTGGAATATCTTGCAAAAAGACTTGAAGCTCTCGACCTTGACCTCTCTAAGAGATTTTAAACATCTGTTAAGTTCCTGGCAAGAACCAATGCAGACATGTTCCTGTTTTTAGTTTATACACCGTCTTACAAGCTAGCTGTTTTTTCACTTTTCCTTTTGATTGACCTTTTGGTTGCCATTTTATTTTAACTTGTAAAAAAAAAAAAAAGTACGCATCTTTTATGATTGTCTATTGTTGTCTTTGTTGTCCACTGTTGTCATCACTCGTTAAAAAAAATCAGGTCTCGCTTGTAAATGAGTCCTGGAGGCTCAATGGGATTAACCTGTATAAATAAAGGTTGAAATCTACATTACCCAGAAGCCATCAGTTCACTTCCCTGAAGTCAACACTGCTTCCAACCACTGCTTGCTGCAAACGCGGGGAAAGTTTTACAACCAAAGTCAGAAGTAACGATAAGACGCTCACAGAACTGGCAGGAAGAAGGTATCAAATAATTCTGAAGCTGAACTCATCCTTCAAGTTGTATCTTCACTGCTGAGCAGCTGCAGCTGATCTGGGCTCAGTGTGACCCAGATCCTGGGAGCTGTAGGGAGCAGACGGCTGCAGGCTTCAGCCTGGTTCTGGTTGCACGGTGCTGGTCCGGACCAAAGGCCAGAGGTGGTGGATTAAATCTTGGAAAGCCTTGCTCCTGGAGCAGCAGCAGTGGGCCTCAGTCATGCTGCACCGGGACTTTTTTCATCTATCTGGTCGGACGGAACCAAGCCGCTCCTGTTCTGCAGAGCCCTTGTAAGTGAAAATTTGTAGCTCCTGTACATATAAGTATGTATGTTGTTAAAATTAGTAGGTTTAAGAGTTTAGAGGACTGATTGTGGGCTTCATTGCTGCAGGACAGTTCTGCAGAAACTAACCAAGTCGGAATAGAACAGAGTTGGACCAGAACCAGAGCTGTTCCTGTTCTGCAGAGCGAGTAAGTAACATTTAGTAATATATGTTGTTAAAATTACATAGGTTTAAGAGCTTAGAACATTCCAAGAGTGTGGGAAGGGTTTCTAAAGCCTTAATATAACGTTTAAAGTATTTGAACTTGAACTTGGACTACTGCATCCCTACTTTGTGGTTTTTCACTTATCGCCGGGCTTCAGGGTCCGGATCCCCCGTGATAAACGAGGAACTACTGTACTCCAGGATCTGTCTTCATTTCAGAACACGAGGAGAACAACAGCAGCATGTTGAGAATGATGACAGCAATGTGGCGATGGTGAGGAAGATGTGAGGATGAAGAAGACGACAAAGTGTGCAGACGCTAATGCTGATGGTAATGAGGGTAGAAACAAGGTCAAAGTGAGACACTGGGGGGTGTACGCAACAGAAGACAGCAGAATGCAGCAGAGCAGCGCAACCACAGAGAGGAAGGCTTCCTCTGAGATCTCTGATCACACACGCATACACACACAGAGTGCATATCAAACTGCACGTGCTCAAAATTCTGGATTTTAATGCTGCTAATCTAACAGAATTCTTCCAATTACTCAATTACTATAACCTGGGAAATGTAAAAGAGTGGAGGCTGGTGGAGGCCCACTCTGCACCCTTCTTACTTTTCATAATGTGCCCAACTAAAGCTAATTAATGCTCCTACACCCAGTTGCTAAAAATATATATATTTTTTGGCTAGAAAACTATTTGTTTCCTGTGCACCAACAGTATTGTTGAGGCAAGCAAAGACTCATTAAATGTTCTCATCTCAATTAAATCTATTCAGTAATTTTCAGAGCATTTTTTGTGGATTATATGAGAACAGACAAATGTATTGATTAATAATTATACAAGGCAGTATTAATTTGTTTATTGCCGTTCTTTTACAGCCATTACATCCCTGGCACCTATAGTGGAACTATATTTGAAAAGTGGGACGTTGTTTTAAGGTTTAAATATAGGCCTAACCTGATTCAGCTGAGGTTCTGGGATGACGTCCACATTCACATTTACATTGTGTTGCCACCAGTATATGTTGGCTCAGCTTCCTGCGTGGTGTAAACTGGAAGAGTGAAGCACCTGAACAGAACTGACTTCAGCACGAACGGAGACGAAACGCTGCACGAAGCGCAAACTGGGCCGTGATGACGAGGTTGAGTTTAACCTCCGGTGTTTCCCTTCAATCATCTAAAATTTATCACATCTTTAAGCTGCCTCTGGGCACCAGAAGACTCTCTTCTGTTCACTTACCTCCTCTTGACTTCTGATTGAAGTCATATGTGAGGGAATTTGGTAAACACCAACAATAGCAGGATTATAATCAAACCCAAATGAACGAGAGCTAAAAGCGTATTAGGGTAATTAGGGAAGTTGATGATTTATTTTACATGACTTGAAACAAATTATCTGAAACGTACAAGTGCTGTTATCACTTGTTGGATCATTAGAATGAGAAAAATGATTTCAGATGTCACATCCACACATGATATTTATGTTATTAATCATAATAAAATGACTCTTGCATTCAATTTGAAATAAGTTTTACATACTCTGTACATGAAAAGATTTAGGTGTTAAATTATTTTATTATCTGAAATCTATCTGCTAATGAAGAGGTGGCAAGGAGCACAATTATAGAGCTACATTGTGATTTTTTTGTAAACACAGAATATTACAAAAATAAAAAAATAAAAAATTATTTATTTTTTTCATATTTTCCTGTCATGTTGATACTAAAGGCGTTTGCCTGCATAGATTTCTTTTCACGCAGTGGTGGAGTGTGATTCCACCAAAATGGCACCTGGCTGAATTTAGTACTGACTGAGAAAATAGATGCAGTAAAATTTCTGCCATTTTTTTTTATAGAACTACTGTCTACAATACATCTGGTTTTATTGTAACTGATATATGAATTATTTTTTCTGAAATCTCAGTGCCAAATTTTTTTGATACTTGCCAGTATAATCGATCTGATGAATACAAATTGTGCTTGAAACCTTTAATGATTCACAATTTAAAAAATGTACCATGACTGACAACAGCAAGCGCATTGTTAGATCAACATGGAACTGTTTTTACTGTTTTTTCAAACAGCACAGGTAAACTTTTATTCATCTCTTTTTGTATTTTCACTGGCAGCAGTTCTTCTTTTTCGATATGTTATACTGTATCTCATAACCTCATTATTGTGAAACCACTTGTGTGTTAGATCTAGATTAGACTCCAGTTTGTAGAGATGATCTGTTTAGATACAACTGCAGCATTTGGTAAAATTCTTGTGCAACTTTCATCGATGCATCAAACGTAAAACAACGTGCAAACGTGTCTTTTGAAACTGTATTAAACACATTCCCAAATGTTAAAATTAAAAATAATAATCCAGTAAATCTTTATTTCTGAGCTCCCATGTGGCCACACCTCTTAATATGGCTTAATGACACGTGTGCGTATTTTTGCTACTTTCTTCTGTACCGCATGCAGTATGTCTTGTTCTCACCTGTGAGCTTCCCCTAACCAGCCCACTCCCTTTTTCATCTCCCCGTGGAAGCAGCCTCACCTCACCATGTAAAAAAATTACGCCAAAACTCTTTTATTCCACTTCACACAACGTTAGCAAAGCCTGCATTGATGCAATTTCAATAATTGTCGCCTGACTTTCACAAATGTCCTTGTTAGCATGCTGAGCTCAGTCTCTGCCATCAAATTAAAAATGAGTGATTATTATCAGCAGCTACAATAAAAAGACTGCTCTATGTGCTTGCTGGGACAAGACATGAGTTAGCGACCAGCAGCCCTGACCAGCTTACCTGAAATGTTTTCATCAGCGTCACCTCCTCAGCCCCGACCTGTAAGTAATATCAACCTGTGAAACGGCCATTCTCTCTCTACGCTCCACTTCGACATCAATCAATCATGCTATCTGAACATGGATCATTGGTGCAGACTTAATCTGCGATGGACAAAAGTAAACTATTGTGATAGACAGAGGAGAACGAGGAGACCGTGGAGGACGACAAAACGTTGCATGTTGAGCAGAGGCGTGTAGAGCGGCACATGAGAGAAAAAGAGAAATCTCATCCTGTCCGTGGCTATCTGCTACCCGGCGGGACTTTGCTGCACTGTGCATACCAACATGGACTCAAGGGGAGACAGGAAGGTAAAAAAAAAGGAATAGAGAGTGAGGTAAGGGGGAATGCAGCTTAACCCTTTGACTTTTCCGCTTATCAGCTGCATGGACTATCTATAAACCTCACACGCCTGCACACTGAGGAGAAAGACTTTGCACAGGCACTTGGATATTCAGTTTGCACTTCAATGCCCTCCTCAAAGTGACCTGTTACTTCTAGCGGTCACATTCAATGAAAACAACTTGCAGAGCTTTGTGTCCAGGAGCAAAGCTCTGATGTCATAATAAGAACAATTATAGTGTAAATTAGAGCCAGCTAAATGCCTCTAGAAACATCTGTCTTAATGAGTAAGTATTCAGTGAACGGTTTGGAGTTTTATTTAAATAACATGGACATGTTTGAATACCAAGTCACAATCTATGCATTTTGTTGTTTTGTAACTTCTCTTCACAAAGTCCAAAGTGCTGCCCCTGGACAACATGTTCCTTCATTCCAACAGACACCATTTACCTTGGGTTCATCTAATGTACATCTTTCAGTTATTGTTAAAGGCAAACAAGAGCAAATAAATCCTGCTGTCCATCTAACAACAGTCTCCCATTAATGGCCAATCATTCCTCGAGAGAATGCATATCACCTTTCATACCTGAGCTCTTATGATGGGACATGACTGCATTACAACCGTTTTCTTCAAACTCTGTCAATGGCATTAGCTCAGTCTCGTTGCATTATTGCATACTGTTATCTATGTAGAGACAGAGAAGTATTGTATAGGAACGACGCTCCATATCGAATCAAATTTTATCTCAGTATTGCTAAATTTGATTACGTTATAGTCATTTTTGTGTTTGCAAAACTTGATTAGTCGTCATCTTAAATTGGACTGTCTTCAAAAGTTAATCAGTTGTAGATGTCCGTCCAATGACTGGTTTCTGAGAGTTTAATTAAAATAAACTCAGTGGTTTTTAATATATTTATCTAAAAGACAGATGACACCCCCCCCCCCCCCCACACACACACACACCCACCACCACCACCACTACCACGACACACAAAACTAATATAACTCTTTCTCCTTTGGTAGTGGGTGAGTACAATGATGCGCAGTTTAATGGTGTTTTTGTAACATTTTGTTGTGCACTACTGGAACTGCTTGTCCATCCATCCATCCATCCATCCATCCATCCGTCCGTCCGTCCGTCCGTCCGTCCATCCATCCATCCATCCATCCATACATCCATACATACATACATACATACATACATACATACATCCATACATACATACATACATACATACATACATACATACATACATACAT
>NC_056508.1:26355703-26373448 GCF_014905685.2 Nematolebias whitei | reverse complement strand
TATATATATATATATATATATATATATACTGTATATACTGTATATACATATATAGTATACTGTATAGTAGATAGTACTACTTTAAAACTTTAATTTCTATTTTGTCAACACATATTATTTTGTATTTTTTTTGCAAATAATTAAGAGCTGCATATTATGACAGCTGTTACGCAACTACAATGAATTATATTTAAAAAGCAATTATTTTTTATTGTTTTCTCACTTATATGTCAAGCGGAAAAGTAAGAAAAAAATCATCTTAAGAGTACTAAATGTTAACTAGATTAAAGTGTACAACTTCTACTCTTCATTTCTCAGGAAAGGACGGTAGGCAACTTTCCTTCAGCTGTTGCTGAACACAAAGAAAATAAGATTGTTTAATCTGTCCCACACAGTAGAACAACATCTAAGGTGTTCTCAAATGGCAACCTGTGAGTTGTTTTATATTTAGAGTAAGACAGACGTTTGACATTTCATGTTTGCCTCATCCTTTTGTCGTATGGCGAAATCTTTCCACCCTAATACAACAAAGAAAATTCCCATAGGTTGCTCAACAGACTTTTTTGTGTGTTTCCTGAAACTCTTTTTGTGAGTATGTGTGTGTGTGTGTGTGTGTGTGTGCTAAATGCTAAGTGCCGGATGTGCAGAGCAAATAGCATCTAAATGATCACTCATGATAAATGAAACTGTTAGCATACACAGCCTGAAACTCGATACCAACTGGGGGCACATACTCATGATGTGTATGTAAATTTAGGACCTGATGGGAAGTGTATTTAAAACTTACTGTGTATCAAAAGGCTGTGGAGGAGCAAGCTAATAAAAATAATTAGGATACAATTTGTTCCAGCTGTGTTTTCGGAGCGCACTGAGGACGTTTCCAGCAAGAGACTTTATATAAGCTGCAAATACAGTACAGTGTTGAGTCTACAGGCTCAGAGAAGGCAAGACCCCATTTTTCTCTCACTTGACTTGACTTAATTAACCAGAATGAGTCAGAAGCAACACTCAGGATTAAGATTAATCCTTATGGGATTGAGGATCCCTCTCTTCCTCTCCCTCACACTTTTTCCTGCTCTTCCTCTGTTTATAGTTGACTTCAGTGCTAACTTCCTGCTCATTATTTTAATGGCGCTTCTATTGTGAGTTTATGCTCGCGAGTGCAGTTAGCTTTTTAAGGCTGCGGCTCGGGAGTGGTGAGCAATGCACAAGACGAACGCAAACTCGTGCATCCATACAGCGACACAGAATCAAATAAAATCAAAACGCACCATATGCATTATGCATGTGTGCTGCAGCAAAACAATGGGCTTGTTCAAGAAATTCCAAAAGTTTGTCACAAAATGTGTCAAGTGTACAAACTGCATCATACCCAGCGTGCACCAGGACTTCACAGGATTACGTTTAATGAGAAGAAAATACTTAATTTTCTAGTTAAAAGTGAACGGGGCAAAGAAAAAGTAAATGACAAATGTTATATATGTTTTAATTGATGAACTCCTTGCCTAACTGTAACATAGAGACACAGTGTGACAGACAGCTACAGTATATTCAACCCCAGCTCTCTGCTTTTGCCTTAGATGCATTATTCATCTGTGTGCCAATTTGGATGAGCTCTCCCAAACCCTCGTTTGGCACCAAAGAAACAAAAACGCAAAAGGGAGACAAGAAGAGAGGGGAGGAAAAAGAAGTCGCAATGAGAGAATGTCGGGAAAACTGAGAGAGAAGAGGAAGAATGGAGGCACCAGAACAAAAGAACAAGGAAGCTAGATGCAGAAAACCAGGAGCAGGAATGGCTGAGTCTCTCAGTTGCAAAACATTTAAACTGGGTTTAAATGTCCAGGGATAATTTTTTTTGAATTTCATGTAATGATAGTCCCAGTTCTGATAAATGATGATTTCCAAATTAATGACAGAAAACACAGAGGGAGAGAAGACCAGTGAGGATGAAGCTCACATTTTTGTCTTGAGACACAGTTATTAAATCTTTATCTCACACGTTGCAGAGGAAACGTCAACGCAAGCATGCTGTCAAACACAACGGAAGCACTTTCAGAACTGCATGACGACACCAGAAATTAAATTCTTCTAGGATGAGCCCTTTGTCATCGCCTCTTGTTGTCTCGAGGGTTTTAAGGATGCCATGAACTTCACAGCATCTCTCCAGCTCCCTCATCCTGTTCCTGTGCTGGAAGCTGCTGTGGTCGTTCATCCTGGGACAGCCTGCCCCAGATTTAACCCCACATGCTCTGTCCCACCCTGCCCGTTCAGGTTTGTTACCTATTATGGCAGCAGGCTGTCACACATGGACCAGATCTATTTAACTTTACTGCCTAGCAAAAAATAAACAACTGGATCCTAGTAGCAGCACCTCCTCATTGGGCTGAATGTGTGGGTGTGTAAAGGGGAGAAGGGAGGGGGAGTATGTGGGTTGGATCAGAGGGATTGCTGTTTAATCTGCTGCCGTCCCCCCAAAACGAAGCTCTGAGCTTCTTTAAACCTAACAGCTGGTTGGTTCTGCCACCAGCCCCCTCCTGTTACTGCACCACACTCAGTACTGACAGGCTAACCATGCTCCTAAACCCCCACCTGCACAACGACATCCCCCTGTGCTATCTCCGAATTGTGGCCTAATCCTCTCTGTTTTGCACCTATGCAATCATCCTCACTTTGGTGTTATGAAACGGCATTAACAAACGCTGCTGTTTCGAGGGGCGTTGGCTCCTTCTCCTCTGCTGAAGGATCTGTCAGACTCTGGAGCTGCTCTGAGGATTCGCCTGTCAGATTTGGCCTTATTTGTCAGTTTCCTTTGATTCAGCTCCCTCGGCTTTGTTGTGTCACCAGTCGGATCTCTTCAAAAGGCTCCAGGGAGTGGCTAACATGAAGCATATATGGCAGGGCTCACAACTGATCTAGATCCGGTCAGTTCTCCACTAGACATGTTGCTTAAGCTCCCAGTAATTACACTAGTTATGAGGATTTAAACAGCTGCAATGTTCTGCACAAAGGCTGTCACCACAATGTGTAAAAATAGATCTTGTTTTATATGTTGCACTGGCATTTATTTACAGGTATGACTTAATCTTTTAAAAACAATAGTCAAAAGTGCACAGGTAATTCAAGTTATTTAGATGTGGCACCACTTTGCCAACATATGGACCCAAAGTATCACCTTCAGACAAAGCAACAGCCCAGGAACTAGAAACTACTGGAACATGAGAGTCACTGTTCACAGTGAAGTGACTTTCAGATCGTTATGGACTGAGACTGCCTGGACTAAGAGGGCACTGAGCAAGAAAGCAGACCCTGCAGTAAAAGTAACACTCAAGCTCAGCTGAAATCTTCAGCTCCCCAGAAGGACAAGAGGAATATCTTCTAAAGAACAGTTTTATGTTCAGACATGATAAGCTGAACTATCTGGCAACAAAGGAGATGTATGTTTGGAGGAGTCAAGGCTTTTAGTATTTAGTTTTTTAGTATTTTTTAAAGTATTTTACCTTGTTTCATATGGCACCATGATTTGACAGTTTTTATAACTACTTTTATTTGAGTTAATTGCTTTTTGTTGAATTATTGTTGTCTGTAATTCTTGAAAATGAGTCTTCGTGACTCAGTGAGACTAACCTGTATAAATAAAGGGTGAATGAAAGGTGAGTCCTTCAAAGCCAAGAACACGGCAGCAACTGTTGGGCATGGTGACAGTACCATCATGCTGTGGTATTGGTTCATTGGACAAAGCAAATGACAATGAAAAAGGAGAACTACCTCCAAATTCTTTATCTTCACCTCAAATGAATGCTAAATGGTGAGACTTGGACATATTTGTGTCTTCCAGCAGGAAAAGGGTCCCAAAAATTCTTCAAATCTAGGTTCAAATCTGGCTGCTGATCTCATGCTGCTGATTATCTCATGCTGCTGTTTTCATTCATATCCATCACCAGATACTCATGTTCGGGCTGCTGTTTGATTCGCCGTATTGTTTTACGTTATTAGTGCTTAGCATATATCTTAGATCTTTTAGCGTACGTTTCGTGTTCATTTAGTGTATATCTTAGATTCTTATATACGTACAATTCTTAAAAGCTGGTTCTTTGTCAGAAAACAAATAAATTAAATTGTACAGTGGCACAGTTGGTAGGCCTGCTGCCTCTCAGCGAGCAGGTCACCCTGGTTCAAATCTCGGCCGGGAACCTTTCTGGGTGGAGTTTGTATGTTCTCTCCATGCATGCGTAGGTTTTCTTGAGGTACTCCAGTTTCCTCCCATGAACCAAAAACATGCATGTTAGTCTGATTGGTAATTCTAAATTGTTCCTAGGTATGAGTGAGAATGAATGGTTGTTTGTCTCTATGCGTCCCTTTGATGGACTGGAGACCTGTCCAGGGTGTCCCCTGCCTCTCGCACAGTGATGGCTGGAAATGGGCACCAGTGACCCCTGCAACCCGAAAAGGAAGAAGCGGGTAAAGATGATAGATGGATGGACCTATTCTGCAAGAGGAGTGGTCAATATGCAGCCAGAAGAATGAAATAAACTTGATTAATACAAAAGCAGTGCAACATGCTAAGGGACATTTCACCGTTTATTAGTGAGGGTGTATGCATATGCTACATTTCAACTTGTATCAATAATTTTGACCCTGCATGGGTAAAAAATATCCGAAAGGAATTCAAACTTGTGCCAATTCTTGTTTTTAGAAACCAATTAAGTCATATTGTACAGTATATTCATTCCTCTCTGGAAAAAGATTGATTGAAATAAAGCATTAAAAGCTCCAGGTTAATAGTGCATTCTTGCTGAACAATATATAAAATTCAGAGTGCAACTGTATAATTCTGAGTTGATACACTGTAGTACATCAAGGGCCTGCAGTGACTTTGCTGTAAAGTCTTATTTTCCATAAATGGGGACGGGCATTAATAAAACACACCTTTTTGCAAAGCTGCACTTGTGCTAGATTCTGTTAAATTGTACACAGAGTCACGTGCTCCCTCAAACTAATCATATTAGACCGCTGAATCTCAACACAATGACAAAAGACAAAAAAAAAATGTCTGGATGAGAGGCGGTCTATTAGAACTACAGATGTCATAAAGTCACTGCACAAGCTTCAGAACTGCACCTTGTAAAAATCTAAACATGTAACAATCGTACCTGCAAACAGAAACATGTACATTACATGTGTAGACCCACATGGTAGCACCAGTTCCCATGTCTCTGGTGGCAAGTAATGTTTTCACACTTATGAGAGAGATTGCTATTTCTGCACGAAGCCAGATAACTCAATTATTCATCGCAGATGCTGGTGCACTCACTTTACCTCTATGAGGATGGAAGAGGCGGGTGTGTCTCGCTCTGAGTGTGTTTGCGTGTGTTTGTACGTGTGTGTGAGAACGGCTGCCTTCAACAGAAGATGAACTGCTGACGTGCCACACCACACAGCGCGAAAGGAGGGAGGCAAGGGAAGAAAAAGGGGGGAAAGGAGCTGTCATAAACATGGCAATCAAAGAGATATGAAGCGGGAGGTGAGGATCAAAGAGCAGAAGAAGTGAAGAGGCAAAGAATTAGTTCCCTTATCGTCTCTTCGAGTCAACTCTGCGCCTTCCAATCCTCTTGAGCTCAATCAACAGTTACAAAGAGAAAGACTTTTTGAATTACTGGAAAAACGATAACCTCAGCTGTGTTCAACCTTTCTGCTCAGGAAGGTTTCCTATAAGCTCCTTGTGCTGTCTTGAAACAAAGCCTTTTGAGTCTGTTGCTAATACTAACAGACCGTGTGCACTCTACCACAGTCAGATTACATGAACAACAGTAATATATTTTATTTCAAAAGTATCAAGGGCAATCTAAACATCTCTTAGATTGTTCCCTGTTATTGGAGGCAAGGGTTCATATGACAAGGGTCTTTTTTTCAGTTCAACACTGCTAAACCCTAAAGGAAGTTGATCAGCATGTGGTAATTTCTAAAAGAATAAAAGTACCATACCATTCAATACCATACAATACCATACCATACCATTTTATTTATAAAGCACTTAAAAAAACAGTCACAAGGCCAACCAAAGTGCTGTACAGCAAAAACAAAACAAGTAAAGGACACAGGATAAAATGCATAGATCCAAAAAGGTAAAGATAAGAACTAAATGACTAACATTATAGAATACAGACAAATTAAAATCAACTCACACAGTGTCAAAAGCCCGGGAATAAACATGTATTTTTTAAACAAAACTTAAAAACAGTGAGAGAGGGAGCCTGCCTGACATGTAGTGGTAACTCATTCCAAAGTTTTGGACCTGCAACAGAGAAGACCCTGTCACCTCTGAGCTTAAAAGGAGTGCCTGGAACCAGTAGAAGCACCTGGTCTGCTGACCTCAGAGAGTGCTGTGGGACATGACTGCAGCAGATCAGCGAGATAGGAGGAGACAGAATTGTTCAGAGATTTAAAAACATACAGAAGAATTTTAAAATGAATTTGAAAGTGAACTGGGAGCCAGTGAAGAGAGGCCAGGACTGGAGTAATGTGCTCTCTTTTGCCTGTACCAGTTAAGAATCAGGCTGCAGCATTTTGAACCAGTTGTAATGTAGTGGAAGTCTGACTGATTCCAAAAAGAAGTGCATTGCAGTAATCAAGCCTGGATGTTATGAAAGCATGTATTACTGTCACAAAATAATTTTTGGATAGTATGGGCTTCAGTTTATACAGTCACCTCTAATGAAAAAAACAAGCAGGATTTAACAATTGTGTTTACATGACTTTAGTTTCATGGAAGGGTCCATTGCCACTCTCAGATTAGTGACTACTTGTTTCTCTAGCGGGGCTAGAGAGGAAAGGTTGATACAGTGGTTTTTGATTGTGCCATTAGGTGGAAACAACATAACTTCTGTCATTAAAATTTAAGAAATTTAAAGCCATCCAGTCCCTGATGTTAGCCAGGCAATCAAGAAGAGTTTGGATAGAACGTGTACCAGTGTGCTTCAGATGGAAGTAAATCTGACAGTCATCGGCGTAGAAATGAACTATCCCTTAAAGAAGACTGTTGCCTTGTGTGTCAAAGGTTTAAATATTAAAAAAAATCTCAAATCTTGTGCAATCTATTGGTGCTTGGAGCATGTATTAGAGATGACTCTCTGCTACTGCCACACCACATTTTAGCTTGAGCTCTTTAAAATGGCGGACTTAATGCCATATAAGTGTTTGCTAACTTTCACTAGCCATGGCTGCTATCCTAAACCAATGATCACTTTCTAAGAGTTTAATTAAATTATGTCCAGTGGTTAATCAGATATTTTGCTTACAGATAAACAGAACTGAACAATTAAGCCAACATTTTCAGCATAAATATTGTAGAACGTTCAGAGCATGTGTTAGGGTTAATGTGCAGCTACTATAGCACCAAATTTAGCTCAACACCTAGTAGTTTCTGTTGTGTTAGCTAAAGATTCTTAGCTGTGACAGCCATTTTGAATCAGGTAGACTTCAAGTGTCAATCAGTTGTAGATATATATTTATTAATTATTTTCTGATAGTTTAATTACAATCCATCCAGTGGTTCTTGAGATATTTTGCTAAGACAAAAGACAGACAAACACACAGAAAGACAGACAAAAACATTGTTATTACTTACTACTTACTACATTATTACAAAAGGGCAACAATAAGTACAGCAAAAAGGCTTGAAGGACAGCAACTGAGGCTTATAAATGTGTGGATTCAGTCCCATAACTTAGTGGTGGTAGAGTACACTAAAAGTTGGGTTTGCTGGCAGAAGTTCTCTGAGCCACAGACATTAAATAGAGTGAAAGGTCGAGGTTCACTGCCTGCTGCTGTAAGTCCACGCAAGCAGCTGCTAAATGCTGCCCCTAGAGTCATTTTATCACCCCTGACACCACATGGAGCCCTGGAAAGTCCTGAGCAAACACTGCATAAATATGGCCTATAGGCGCAGACATAATGTCAACATATGCACTATTGTGCATGCAAATAAAAACAAAGCAAATCCATACACAACACTGCATTATTTAAATCAGGGTTTTGATAGAAAACGATTATATGTCAGTGTTTATCTATGCTGTTAAACTTTGTACCACGCCACATTGTTTTGTCTGGTTACTTTCCTTCACCTTTAATCATTTAAACAGTTACATACTTTTTCAAATAGACACAGAAAAACAATGATAAGAGTGTCTGCCAGCTGGAAACCCCTCTTCAGCTTGGAATGTATAAATGTCTCCGTGTGTTGATGTCAGAGAGATGTTGCTCACGCTTTAAGGACAACACACTGGTTTAGATTTGGAGGGTGATATGAATTTGGATGTAAGGGCAATTCCTCTCTCCTTGCAAGTTTTAATACATTTTGCCAAAACTTCAATCCTGGACTCCTGAGTGATTATTTCTGAGAAAGATTTGTTTTTTGCATGTACTGAACTTTTATTTACCTCATTTTTTTTGGACTGAAAATGGACATTTTCATGGATAAATTGTCATCTATCTACCTCTGCGTGTGCTGCTGCCCTTATTTCCTTGAAGACAACTTCAGCGAACCAACTGGAGCAGTTTACACATGTCAACACTTCCAGGCAACAATTTGCCACAGCACACCCAGCCCATTTGGCTCTTTCCATCACTTTTACAGTCTGTGGCTCTCATAGATTTTTTGTTAAGGCGGTGAAGTCACAGAAACATACACGTAAAAAGAAGATGCACATGCAGGGAAACTTAATTTAAAAAAGATCTCACACACACGTTCTTACACACATGCTTTTACCTCTTTAATCTTTAGGGCCGGCAGAATCTATGAGTGATTTATTCTGAAGCATCCCCTGCGGGGCAGTACTGGATTAAACCAGAGCTCTAACTGATCATACCACTCACTTTCTGTGTCAGCGAATTATAAATCCACCGCCTTCGACCCGACTTATTCTGACTGCACACGTGTGTTTGCGAGAAAACTAACAAGCGACAGAGTGAGACGTGGATTTATGGGGAAAAACAGGGAAACACGGTGCAAGACCAAACCAGCACTGCAACGAGTATACTGTAAGTGTTGCACACGCCCCCGTGGTATAGGGTGAGTCACTCTCTGCACTTTAAAGCATGCGTCGTGTCTTAAATGTCTCGATATGCAGCGCAGCGCCTGTGTTTTTGGGTGTGCACGTTTCATCAAAACCTAATGAAACCTCAAATGCGCTGTTGGAACTGAGCAGTGCACAGTCAAAGCGTGGTGCACGCTCAACCGTCGTGCAACCGTCCCCCCCCCCCCCCCCCCCATTCACTGGCCTGTTGTAAGCATCATCCAGATGGCTGTGTCTAATTTCACTGGATGCTCCATTTCCATTTGAAAGGTGGTTAGTGCCCATTGAGCAGCGTTATCGTGGCTGTGCAGACACAGAGAGCTTCCCCCTGCTCCTCCCAGCCCGTAAGGCGGAAACGCCATCGATTTGATTCAGTCTTAAAAGCCAGGTCAGCCTCAACAATGGCAGCTGGTGGAAAAACCATTACCCCCAGTGAATTCTGAAATGTTAACCTACATACAAGCCTCCCATCACATCCCTGCTTCCTCTGACTATCCTACACAACAGCGCAGATGGAAAGCAGACAGAAGAGAGGGGAGCTCTGTGGGCTGCTCTTCAATGGTCTATGAAGGCTCCTCTCTTGGTGAGTCACGCCACCTTTCTTTACACTTCTTGTCCAAGGCCACCTACCACGCACCTCCACTCCTGCACAGCGGCTGCCAAGTCACTATACGCCTGCTCGTCCTTCGTGACTCTCACTGCCTCCGATACTGTAGAGGTGTCACACATGACAAGTTTGGTCCAACTGAAGCGCCTGCTGACTGAAAATGATGCTACCTGTTGTAAGCCAGAAACGTTAGCTGGAATTTAAACATCCTTTTTGTGTTTTACTGAATGATATAACAATGGCAGGGCATATAATACAATGGCAGGGCATATAATACAATGGCAGGGCATATAATACAATAATACATCTCAGCTTTGCTTGCTGTGATTTCTAAGATGATTTCTTTGAATTCTATTTTACCGCTTTTGTTTCTTGTTTGGATATATTGTTTTGTTGTTGTTGTTTTCCTAAAGTCCTTTCTCTGATTTGTTTCAGGGACATGACGCAC
The DNA here is from genome assembly GCF_014905685.2 of Nematolebias whitei. Classification (NCBI taxonomy): domain Eukaryota; kingdom Metazoa; phylum Chordata; class Actinopteri; order Cyprinodontiformes; family Rivulidae; genus Nematolebias; species Nematolebias whitei. The sequence continues at coordinate 26,363,322 of NC_056508.1, read as the reverse complement.
CTGGTTCTAGTTCTCAATTCCACTCCTATTTGGTTTCAATCAGCTGTCTCAGTTAGTATAAACAGCCCATATTTTTTGTTATTCTGTGTCAGAAACTCAACTTTATTTGTTTTTATCGGTGTTGCTCCTGTATCTGTGACCCTGACCCATAATGGGAATAAAGGATCTTCACGTCAAGTTCTTGCTTCTCTGTGTACGCCCTAATTTCCCTGCATGCGCTGCACTATTTTAATGTTTTCATAATAAAATGTTATAAAATCTTGTGCCTGAAGCCTGATTAGCTTTTAGCTACTCCACAGCATCTTCACGTGGCTCTGCATGTTAAAGATAGCTTATTGAGCCACATAGTGATGTATAAACAAAACCTGAATAAATGAGGAAGGTCGTGTCATATACGTTCAAAAGTGCATCCAGAAAAATTACAACTGGGAGGCCAGATGGGGTCTAATGCTAATCTTGTGGTGGCACACCAACACCAAAAGTCAGAATGGAATTAGAAGAGTTTTGTTAAGTTGTTGTAATATAAAGATTATTTGAAAAACACGACAATACAAATAAGAGTTAGAGAATCACTTTTTCTTACACATCTGCCTAGTTTTTTTCATTTACAGTTGATACATTCTAAGAACAGCACAGTCAATACTCAACTTTTTAAGCTTGTCCTTTCCAAAATTTACATTTGTAAGATATAATGAATATAACCTCCTGAAACGCTGCATCCTAATAGGGACCCCCCCCCCCCCCCCCACCACCATAATATTTGATTTAGTTCAACTTAAACTGGTTAACCTCATTCATGGAGACTAGCTTTTAAGTTTTAGTTTAGTTTTAATTGAAATAGAGACTTGTATATTTTAGCTCCTGCTCGTTTGAAAACAATATTTGTTTTGAAGGTTTATGAAGTTCTTATAATCCTATAAAGCTAAGGGAGAAAAGAAAAAAAAGCACACCAAACAAAAGCTTGGGACTCAAAAGGATAAGACTGTCTTGCCAAGGGGGTCACCACTTATTTTAGGGGTGGCCTTTACCCCCCACCCCCAGCTCTCCTTTAGTGTTGCAGTGTTACCCTGATGCGTACTGGTAATAAAATATCTATTGATACTGAATTCTGGGGGCCAGTACTGCTACAATTTAATGATTGCATATAAAAACGTATAAAATAATGAGTTAGTATATTTAATAACTTGATTAAATTAAAACTGTGCATGTTGCTAACTAAGTCACAAAGTCACCCTGCTGCTCAGGCAGATAAGTGCTGGAGTCTTGCTGCTGGTTGTTGCTCTTTCAGTAAGTTTTGTTGCAGCTTCTTGTTCTAAATCTGAACGTAAAACGAACACAAACATCCTCCACCTGCCATAATGGCAGAGCATAAAGTTTAAATGTGTGGCTCCACTAAAAGCATTTGATCCTGGCGATGCAGACAGAGAAACACACTTCCTTGGTTGGAGCTGCTCTCATTATATTGGCTGTATAAACTGTATTCTGGTTCGTGGTCTGTAGCCCACATTTTGAGACTTAAGGCTTTTGTGGATTATTAAAGCAACAGTTCAAAGCGTTTGAAGTGGAGCCCTGCGAAATGGTGATGACGTTTTTTTATTTTTATTTTATTGAAGATAGCTTTTTGAATGAACTCTGTCCGGACGGAGAAGCACAGAAGTGAGTAGTGAGAAAAGTGCCAAACCCAGTGTGGACTATTGCCACTTTAAAAACAAACTCCAATCTATTTTTTAAATAGAAGACTCATATATTTTAAATTCTGAGTCTTCATATGTATTTATATTTTAGTGTTTGTATTCATTTGTATATGTCAAATGTTTTTATTTACCTTTGTTTTTTTGTAAATTACTTTTGTTTGAATATATTCTGGGGGAAAAAAGGGGCAGATATCATAAGATTTATTCTTCTTCTGCTGCCTTTCATTTTATTTTTTGATATATTTTGTTTTCTATTGTATATAGTTATTTTGTTTTTAATGAAATGAATACATTTCTAAATAAGAAAATAAAAAATAAAGCAGCTAAGGCAAACACTATTTTATAAACAGTTACGTCAATATCAATTGTGTAATATATGGGTATTTACACAGAATTATATGGGCTAAAAATGGCAGAAGCTGCTATTTTATTATTGAAAAAAAAATACTTATAATAATATTTATTATATATTTTATTATTTTATTATTGAATTGAATTGAATTTGAAGCAGTGCTGCTGCAGCCTGGAGTGCTTTTAGCAGGAAAATTATAATAATCTTGTGAGAACAATTGCAGCGTTTGGAGTTGTTTGAAGGCAGATTTCTATTTTAGTCTTAAACTCACTCTGACTAGCCATTAGCTCATCAGTTCAGTAAAATTAAACTCCCCCTCCCCCAAACTAGGGCTGGATGATATGGCCAAAACTTTTATCATGATATATTTCTTAGTTTCGGTCGATAACGATATAATTCGATATCGATATAAAAAATATAAAAGTCTCAGAAAAACTGTACAAACTGTACAAATAAATTAATGTTCACCTTTTATTTGTATTTAGCCTTAAAAAAAAAATTGAAATCACCGTCAAATAAACATAAAACTCTCAACTTTGTCAGTATTAATAGTTTTAACTTTAAACAACAACATAACCTAACAACCCATGCAGCAAACTTGTGTTTCTCTTTTGATACAGCTGGGGGTGATGTTTCAGGGACACGTTGGCTCAGACTTTTATTGTGCTTCATCTTCTGTCTCTCAACATCTTCTATCAAATGGAACAAGTTAAATGTGTTCCCACTGCTAGTTGGATCGACTCTCCGACACATTTTGCAGCACACTGACTGAAACCTGCAGTTTATCAGATCTTAGACAGCCGAACCACTTCCACACCACCGAATTAGTCTTTCCTCTCTTATCAATTATGTCAACTGCTTTCCCTTCGCTTGTGAAAGCTTGTTCAGTCACATTCTGACATGGACACTCATTTTGAAGAAAAAACATAGAGTGGGTTGGAGATTAGCCTAGCCTGCTACCGCTAACGCCTTCTGGACTCGAGCTCTTCGTAACATCTATGTCACCACACACTTACATAGTTGTGTCACACCTTTTTCTGTCCGGGTTGAAACTGATGCGGCCGCTTCAACCCGAACAGAAAAATAAATGTGTCAGTGAAACGCTGTAATCATATCAAAATATCGAAAATGTGCTTAAAACTCACATCACCGTTATTGAATAAAAGGATATCACGACAAATATCGATATCGAATTATTGTCCAGCCCTACCCCAAACTGTTTTTACCACGCTAGCTACAACAGGTAAGATGTTTATTATTCACAATATTTCCAAAGAACCTGATTTTAAGATGGAAACTGTTCGTTGAAATTACTAGCAGACTTGTATTTCCATAAAAGGTTCAAACAAACATTTAAATTGATAATCACAGTTATTGATAGGTTCTCGTTTCTCATCCAACAAAATCTACAACACTGAAATAAACAATGCTCTTAATCTGCTATTTGTCAATTTAGACTGCACTTTGGAGTTTTTTTTTTTAAAGGACAGTCTTGTTTCTAGGTGACAATAAAAATGTTTTTTAATTGGTATAACTAAACAACACCTCACATTACAAGAACCATCAAACTCAAACCTTGCTTAAATGCTTTTTTTGACCTCATGACATCACTTTGACTTCTTTTACACATCAACAGGATGCTGAATAAAAACAATCAGAGCAACCCTGTGTTGTCCTACAGTAAAACACCAGAATAGACCTAAACACCACATCAGCATTCTATTTTGCAGGCCTTACTACAGTTTCTGACTCGCTCGCCTTGCATTTTTGATCCCAAGGAGGTTTGTGCGTCTACCACTGCGAGTCAAGTTAATACAGTTCAGGGGCTCTGCTAATTGAGTTAGTTTACTTAATTGGGTTAGCAAAGATTTCACGACAAACCTCACGCTGACAGACCCAGCTTCGTATTGATCAGATGAGTGACTGAAGGGTGCGCTTCTGTGTGTTAGTGTGTGTTTTGGGAGTGGGTGGTGTCATGTGTTTTCATTAAACAAGTGTAAAAACAGGAAAAAACCACACTGAGCATGTGCATTTAGATAGAAACCTTCTTATAGAGGAACTTGCAGACTTTTTTAAGGAGCATCAGCCCCGTCAACGAAGACGTGCGCAGCCATCGACCATCGAATCAAGTGCAAGAAATGACGACGGCCGTTTGCAAAAAATAGAAACAATCAGTTTATGTGAAGCGCACGAGAAAAAGCAGTAAAGTGTGAAGACGAGAAAATAAAGCAGATACCCACTGGGACCGCAACTGTCTTTCATGTAGAGGTGAACACATAAATAATAAAATGAAATAATGAAAAACAGCCAAAAATAGTCCCAGTGTTTTGTCCAGTAATGTACTCACTCAAAGCAACGTTTGTTTCGTGCTCTTCAAAACCGCCTTCAAATGTAATCATGTCAATTTGACACCATAAATACGCACATTTTGTTCCAGTTGCACAATAAATGAAATGAGTTCAACATCGTGATTCATTTCCTACAATTTGTCACTAAAATGACTGTTTATCTTCGAGCTTTGATACAAGGCTCGCTTCCGCAGCTCGCCCCACTATCTGATGGTGGCTACGTGCACTCTGCAAGGTGTTGGGGGAGGAAGTATCAAACTAAAGAAAGACATTTCCAGGGTTTCCAGACACAGAGAAATCTCAAAGCTGGTCGTGTCACTTTGCTTCCTTTTTCAGCTGCAATCTGCTGCCTCCTAAAATAGCTCAGCGTTTCTCTGAAGCCGCGCAGGCTCTTGTCTTAACGCCGAGATAGACGAGAGGGATGCATGCAGCAAAACAAGACGACGTCAGTGCAAACAAACCACAGCGGGCACGCAAACCAGCTGCAAGATGCAGAGAAGAGGTGGGACTGTGCTGTGAGGCTGGAGACACACAAATGGTTCAGTTTGGTTTGGATCTGGAAGGATCACAAACTTAAAGAGTGAGTGTTTAACATTATGCCCAGTTTTTAAATCACTTTCCTCCTTTTTGACAACCTGATTTGTGCAGGTGACGTTAATATCAACAGTGGTGATTTGAGTTGCTTTTGGGGGTGCTCAAGCATCACAAAATTTTAACACAGCACCCCTGAAAAATTAAGAAACCATCATTAGGATTTTGTAAGGAAGCTCAGTTCTCAGATCTTTGATTCACTGAAATATTTAATAGATTTTAAATAAATACGAATAAATGATGAAGCTCTTAAAGAGGCCAGTAAAATCTATGACTTGTTTTTCCATGAGTTGGATCCTCAGTGCCACTTGTCAATCAATCCAGTACGCTTGTCATCAACTGATCAATCAGTGACCTCAATTTGTCCCGAAGGACCAGTAAACACCCCTTACCTGCAGAAGCAACACCCCCTTTTCCTCCGACAACATTGTCAGAGTTTTAAATTACAAATGCTTTGCAGTTAAACTATAGACCAAAGGTCATGCTCAATAATCCAGGTAAAAATCCAACAATGTTCAGTCTGGTCATCTGGATGGTTTCTTTTTTTGCTGAGACGTTTCATCCTTCATGCAAAGGACTTCTTTGATCTGAGGAGCCACCAACAAACTGAATCCCACAAGCAGCACACACCCATAGTGGAAAAAATCAGTTTGCTGGTGATAAGATGGTTTCTGGGACCTGTCCTCTCCCCCGTCAACTCCTTTGAGGCAGCCATAGCCAAAGTGGTTCAAAACACCAAAGTGCATGCTCAATAATCCAGGTAAAAATCCAACAATGTTCAGTTAAATTAAAGGTTAATGCTTAAAGCTAGTTGTGCTTTGTTTTGTGTTTTGTATGTAGATACGCTACAACTTCTGGATGTATAAGTTTAGTCTTTGTTTGCTATGATCCTTTAAAAGTCCTATTTGTGACTAAGCTCCTCCTTTACGGCCCTGAACACAGCCGATCTCGTCGGATATCGGAAGCTAAGCATGGTCGAACCTGGTTAGTACTTGGATGGAAGATCGCCAAGGAATACCAGGTGTTGTAAGCTTTTGCACTTCTCACAGACCACATGGGGTGTGTTGTTCAAGCTAAGAGCCATTGGGGAGTACTGGGCCATACTGGGGGCTAAGCACTCATAAAGTCAGATCCTAGGATCGCCCCTGATATCAACCATTGCCAAGGGCGATAATGGTTTTGCTTATGTCTGGTTGTGCGATTGTTCTTCTGTACCATTAGTAAAATATCTCATGAACCTCTGGCAAGGATTTGATTAAAACTCTCAGATCTTACAATAATCACATGAGATCGTATGTAATGGCATTTATAAGGTTTGACCAAAACAGCTACAACCCGTCTCAGCATGATATACTCAGTTTAAACCTCTGGCATGAGAGGAAGTGCATTTAGCACAAGGTTTTATGTAATGAAACACTTCCAAATTTCCTGAGCTAAAACCTATAACTCAGAGCGATTGACCTCCGTCTTGTTTTTGTTTTGATTTTTGTTGTGAACTGGTCTTTAAAGCAGGAGGCAGCCTCTCGAGTGGAGTTCAGATGATGCCCTCGGTCTTTCCACAGGCCCCTCTTATTAAGCAGCACCACTAAAAGCCGGAGGATTCTCTTACTAAAACAATCAATATGAGATCTGTCTTGCCGTCATCCCCTGAGCCCTCAACTCCACCCTTCATTCTTCCTCTAACTTTCACCGTACCCACACAGGCTCGTTCATTCACAACTAAAGGCCTCGCATTGATTGAAGAAACAGACATTTCCCTGCAAACTCGCATGCCACAGTTTTAAACAAATATCTTTTTAGTGCTCATATTATGTTTTGGGTATAATTATCAGCTGCTAAAACAACAAATTATAGCTTGATATCTGTAAAATTTACAGAAATATAGCCATTTTTGTGTTTGTTAAGACTGATTAGCGGTGGGAAGCATCTTGAATCATGTGGATTCTGTAGCTGCAGATCAAATGAGTCGTTTCTGTGAATTTCATTAAAATATTTCAAGTAGTTCATGAGATATTTTGTTAACAGACAATCATAATTGACAAGAAGCGTTAACACCAAAGTTTGCACCATCTAGATGTGGTCAGAGTATGCAAAAGTTATTACTCTCAGATACTACCAAACCACATTTCTACTCAATATCTGTAAAACTGACCAAATTATACTCGTTTTTGTGTATCTTAAGGTTGCATAGCTGTGGCAACTATTTTAATTTGGTTTTACTCTGAACAGTAATTAATTGTAGCTGTGCATTCAATTACAGTAGTCCCTCCCTACTTCGCGGGCCGTTTTTTGCGGACGTGCTCTATGACGGTTTTTCAAAGTAAGATTGGACATGAGACACAATTGGCTGATTGATGGATGAGCCGCACGATCGTCATGAAATTTTTATATAAAATGAATTATTTTAAATTATTTAGCACGTGCTGCACCTTTGTGCAGCCCATACTGCAGGATAAGCTTCCTCCTGCAGCTGATCAGCTGATCTCCGTGCAGAGCGGAGAAGTGGGTGTGGCCGAGGCGCTAGCAGTTGGCAGAGAGCAGCAGAGGCAGGGAGCAGAAATCATGACATTCTGCGCTCTTTTAGAGCTTTAGAGTTTAGAAACATTGTTTAGAATATTTCAAGAGTGTGGGAAG
>NC_056508.1:26344408-26355303 GCF_014905685.2 Nematolebias whitei | reverse complement strand
TATATATATATATATATATATATATATATATATATATATAATAAACTGCTACTTACTACTTGTACTACTATTCCTACTTCACAGTTTTTCACTTTTGCAGGGCTTCAGGGTATGGATCCCCCACAATAAACGAGGGACTACTGTATTCCTTTTCAAGGGTTCATTTAAAATCTGTCCACTGGTTCAAGAGATATTTTGCTAACAAACACACATAATTGAATGATCACCTGATTTTCATGGCAGCAAGCCATTTAAGGCTGCAATTTGAGGTGGATGCTGTCAGAGGTGCATTATTCCGATGGGTTGCAGTAGCCTAGTGGTCAGTGCCATGGTCTTGTACCACTGAGGTTGCGGGTTCGAGCCCATGTTGCATCAGAATGGGCATCCAGCGTAAAACTATAACCAAATATTTTATGCAAGTTGGCTTGCTGTGGCGGCCCCTGACGAAGGGAGCAGCCGAATGAAACTTATTATTCTCATCATGCCAAGGCAGATCTGACATCCGCCCGTGCCTCTGTCTCAAGCCCGAGGCAGTGAGACAGGTGGGACACGTCCTCTGTGAGCGCAGCGCAGAGGCATCCTAATAAATATAAATAAAATCTGTCATCTCTGAGTGCAGAGGCTGATCTTGCATCAGCAACACCTGCATGACTGTCAGAGGAATCGATGGGTGGATAACTGTGGCGAAGGTTAACTCATCCACCAACGCACACACACTGCTTCCACCATCTCTAACAGGAAGAGACATAAACATAAAAACAAAACTGTGATGCAAATCCTTGCATTGTGTTTTATTTACATTCTTCACGAGGTCCTACATTTTAGTTGTATTTCCTGCTGAAATATGTTCCTACAGAAGCGTTGCAATCCAGCAGTCTATCTTTATTGCATTAAATTATTTCCATGTTGGCTCGACAGGTCGGTGACTAACCATGTGTGTGTGTGTGTGTGTGTGTGTGTGTGTGTGTGTGTGTGCTTGTTGCTGCCAGGAGTTACTGCTCTGAACTGTGACATCCTGACAGATTGATAATAAGTCCACCAGTGGAAGTGTTAAGCAATGTCTGCAAAAACCTGCAGCCTGCAAAGTACCAGTTTGACACCCTGCAGCGGAGCAGTGGTTTGATGACGTATTCTCGTCTTGAAGCAAAGAGCGCAGTGTTTTTCTTCAATGTGCAGAATGCAGATGTGACAAAAACACAAAGAAGTGCAGATGAGAGGAGAACCCAATTCTGGCTAATGAGATCCCGATGGTTCCCTGTGTTTGTACGAATTAAACTTTTGTTGTTGTTGTTGTTTGTGTGTGGAAGGGCTTCTCCACCCCACAGTGAGTGACAAACTCATAGTGGAAGTATGAAAAACAAAAATATGCTTGCTGAGCTGCAGATGTGAGGCTTTTGTTTGTTTGTTTGTTTTTGAGACAGGAGAAAAGCGTGTCAGCAAGAAAACAGCAGAAAACTGATGGTGACATGAATTCAGTGTCGTTTAATCCCAGGCCTGAAAAGGGCGGGGCGAATCAAGTTTTATTCAGCTAATATTTTAAAATAAAGTTTGTTTCATTCCTAAAATACTAACTTTCACTCTAGATCTGACATGGGCAACATTAAGGCCCGAGGGCCAAAAGTGGCACTTGGACAATCTCTTTCAGGCCCCCAATATCCTTAGTTTAAAAAAAATAAAAAGTTTGATCAAAATAAAAAATAAACAGCAATTTATCAATGAGACTTGAGGAATTTTAAATTAAACATCTTATGCAAAAAAACAAAACAATAAAAAAATATATTTGTAAGTCGTGTTTCCAGAACTAGACTGAAACCTTAAAGACTTCGAAATACAAATATATGAGTTAGTTTTGCATATTTCCGTTAACCTGTATAACATGTTAAGCTCACGAGTATAATATAATGTCACAAGAGCCAGTTCACGTATGTTCCTAAAGGATGTTGTAAAGACAAGTTTTATAAAGCATGCTAACTATGCTACAATAAGACAAAGTCTGAAAATGTCTTCTAGATCATCTGTCATAAAGAAAATGTATTTTCCAGTTCTCCATGCAGCCCTTTGATTACTTTGAACGTCGTGATGTGGCCCTTTGGAAAAAAATGTTGCCCACCTCTGCTCTACACGGTGGAGAACGACACAGATGTCATCACAGATAACTCAGGTCCAGCAGAATGACAGTGAACGTGTCCTCATGTGAAGTGGCTTTTTCCATGAAGGTGAAGTTGAGAGATAATGTTTTGCCATGCCTGCATGTATGTGTGTGTCTGTTACCATCCCATAAACCACCAGAAACATTTTAATAAAACTTTCAAAGAGTAAGAAAAGGCTGTATATTAGGGATGCACGATATGCCGATATGCTAAAACTTATTTGGCCGATAATCGATACCAATGTTTTTTTTCCTAGACCTACTTACAGAGACTATATATCTTTCTCCGCTGTGTAATTAAAATACTACATTATTCTGCATGGTCTTTGTCATTTTGACCTGCTACCAAATGCAGATGCCAAAAAAAGAGGACTGAAAATGATGTAACACTTCAACTTGGATTATGTTTAATGTCAAATTTATTCATGACATTTACTCTAACACAATGACAACACTCGAACAGTGCAAGTTTGTAAAATTTCACAAATCTAAACTCAACCTGTTCACAAGCGACAAGTAAAAAGCGCACAAGTAGTAGTGCATTAATAGATATACTTGACAGTTTCAAATTAAAAATTCACTTAAAACAGAAGCCTTTTATAGCGTGAGTTTTTCTGATGGAATGTCCGATATTTAACTTTAGCGCTAATATCAGCCAATACCGATACCATGCCGATAATATCGTGCATCTCTACTGTACATCTACAACTGTTTATGTTTTGGAGACAAACCAATTTAAGATATCCACAAACTGTAGTAGCTAGAAATATTAAGCTAAAATATGACGTCGTGTAGCAGCTGATCATCCACAACACTCTCTGAACATGATGTCTCGCAATATCAGTAGACTGAACAGAACAATGTTTTATCACATATTACAATGTTGTTCTTTCAGGTTTCACTACAACTCTGTCTTTTCTCAACACATTGTAATTTTAGTTTAAACTTTGGCATGAAAGGTGGTGGGTGATACGCAACCTTTAAAAAACACTAGGCCTTTTTTAATACAGTAAGTGTTGCAGCTGAATTTGTACCCCATACAGATTATGTTCTTATTTTCTGAACAGTGTCATTTCTGTGATCCTTAAAAAAAGGAAAACTACATTTTTACTGTTCCCTTATATTTTTACAGTCATCTGGTTTAAATAATGACGACCAAAATAAATGACATGTTGTCTGTACTGAAACAATATTTTTGTTATATGTTTTATATGCTGAAGCTTCACTGCTCAGATGCATGCAACACATATTTTTTTGGTTTGTTGTACTTTGTGTTCAAACACCGGTGGGGTCAGTGTGCAGACAAAAAGTTTGTGGCTTCGCCTTCACGCAGAGGAAAAACTAAAGTGCCAGGCTGCGCAGAAGCAGAGCATGTGGAGCTTTGCATGCAACAACAAAGCAGGGATGTTCAGAGCGAGCAGATCCTCTCACGTTGTTGCACGATGAGCGCTTCACAAACAGACCACATGGAGACAGAGCAGCATTACTGTGCAGAGCACCGTCTTCTCTAGACTTTATTTACTGCGCTGGCTGCTGTATATACAAGAGGTGTGTTCAGGGGCATCATGCTGGAATCCTGCTGAGACATGAATCAATAGTTATGAATTACAGCTCTCTTGCTGTCATGGCGAGCAATCGGCAGAGCCTTGCACAGTGAGACAGCAGATAGTAAACGTCCAGAGGAGGAGGGAGGAATGCACATCTGGACACGTGACACAGGAAGGAGCCTAAAGTGTTAAATCACAGGCCTAACTTTCTTTGAAGGAATGTATATCTCCCTCTAAATATCTTTCATTTTTACAGTACTTTTCAGACTATAAGGCACACTTAAAATACTTTAATTTTCTCAAAAATTGACAGTGAGCTTTATAATCCGGTGTGTCTTATGCATTATAGTAGTCCCTCGTTTATCGCGGGCGTTTGGGACCACGCCCCCGCGATAAGTGAAAACCCGTGAAGTAGGGATACATTAGTTCAAGTTCAAGTTCAGTAAACTTTGTCATGACATGTGCCAGGCTGCAATCACACTCATCACCTGTTACTCCCAATCTCCCTCCTTAATTAAACAATTTAAATTTAAATGTTGTAACATTTTAAATCAACAATTAGCATGGATTGTTGATTTAAAATGTTACAATATTCAAATTTAAATTGTAGAGAAGAGAAGAGAAAGAGAAGAGAAGAGAAAGAGAAGAGAAAGAGAAGAGAAGAGAAGCAGGACATCAAAGTGATGTCACGCAGCTTCAGCTCTGCAGCACGGAACAGAAATGTACTTCTTGATCAATTACACTTCAACAACTGAACATAGACATTCTAAAATAATTAAAAATAACTTTTAACACGTTTATATTTTGTGATTATGATGATTTTTACGATGTGACACACTTTGAATTTTAAGTAGGTTGAAGGAAACATTTCTCCTGCTGCAGCTTTGTGAAGGGTTAACCCTTTGCTGTCCAGATGCACAGATCCACGTTTGTCTTCCAACTTAAAATTCAAAGTGGTAAATGAGTGGTAGAGAAGGAAATCAGCTGATCGGCTGCAGGACGGAGCTTTCCTCTGCACTTGTGGGCTTCACACATGGTGCAAAATCATTTAAAATGATTTATTTTAAATAAACAACCCGTGGCTCATCCATCAGTCAGCCAGTTGTGCCATGTCCAATCTTACTTTGAAAATCTTCAATATAGCGATTCTGTGAAGTAGCGAGGGACTTCTGTAAATCTGGTTGTGATGACTGACCTCAAACCGATTTTATGCTACAACGGAACAATGTTGAGAATTATTGTGAATGAGTTGAATAAAGTTTGACTTATCCGACAGTTTGTTTTGCTTAATGCGCCTTATAGTCCGAAAAATACGGTATGTGTCTTTTGTCTTCATTTTCAACACTGCAGGCATGTCTTATCCTTCAGCTGATTTTCTGTCTCTTCTGGTCACAGACACCGACACTGGAAGTCAGCCCCGCGCCCCCCAGTCCAGTCCGGGTCACATCTGTCCGTCTGGCTGGCCAATCGGCCGCCTCCACCCAGGGCGCTCCCTGAGCTACTCCCCACACAGCTGATGAGCACGTACACACACTGAGGATTTACGGGCCATTTACTTTGCGATCACGTCACATTTCTGCACCTTTGATAAACAAGCAAAGGCCACAGACAGTGACGGACATCCTCCAAGCTCAGAATGAGCTGCGATGGAATTACTTTTTTTTTTTTTTTTTAAAGTGTGATTGTGTGAGGAAGTGAATGAAATTGGCAAAACGTCTGAGCATGTGCAGACAATGGAGATGTGCATGGAGGGGAGCACTATGATTGCGTTTGTATGGTAATCTAAATGAGTATGTGGGAATGATTATGTGAGAAAAATGAGCGTGTGCAGGGCGGGAGTTATCTGAGTGTGGTGTTAGTTTGAAAACGTGGTTCTGCCGAACAGAAAATGATGTTTTTGTTCTCAGGTTCTGATTGGCTCACGAGCTGTTTGAACAATTCAGCTGCGCTTCTGGTAACGTTTCAAATTTCACAAGGTTTGCTCATCGTGAAGCACTTAGGGACAACCCAAAACTCATAACAGTCAGTTCAAACAATACAAAGACTGGTTTGTCTAATGCAGGTCCGTCACTTCACGTGTGCAGGGGTTTAAACTAAAAAGTAAAACTCTGACATCATCAGTACAATACCTTCAATTAGGCTGTCTTAAAACTTAGTTGACCTTTTATTCCTCTAGTGATGAATGATTATTCCCCACTGCCATGAAAGGTGGCCAATAATGTGTGTCTGCAGACATTTGTCTGTCTGTTAGCAAAATATCTAATGAACCACACACCGCATTGTAACAAAACTTTCAGTAAATAATCTTTGGATGTACATCTTCAACTGGTTGGCTTTTTGTGTCGATCCAATCCAAGATGACCGCCACACTTATCAACTTTAGCAAACACAAAAATGGCTATAGCTCAGTCATTTTTACAGATGCTAAGCTAATATTTGGTGTGGTGGTAGCAGAGAGTCCCCCACAAACACATTTTCTGAGCATTAACAGATTGCTTAAGTTCATTGTTTAAAACTTTGGCATTATCTGTTGCGGTCAACCTTGTTCGTCTGTTAGCACAATATCTAATGAACCACTTGACTGATTTTAACAAATCTCTCAGAAAATAATTATGGCTTAAGCACAGATACATGTTTGACTTTTGGAGTCAATCCAATTCAAGATGGCTGTTACAGATAACCAAGCTTATCCAACACCTAAATGGCTACAACACAGCCAGTTGTACAGATATTGAGCTAAAGTTTGGTGTGGTAAAAGCTAACAGTAATCTCCAACACATACTTGAAGCATTAATGGCTTGCACAAAGTCTTTGCTTGAATTGTTGGTTTCCAAGCAGCATAAATTGTAATCTTTTAAGAAAGCTCCTTCTTAATGAATTAGCATATTTAGCCATTTTTGACTTTTCAGATCACTAATCTTGCATAAAGCTGCCACCTTTTTGCTCATATCTATCACACTTCCTCCTCTGTTTCATTGTGTGAGGTTCTTGATTGGACCTAAAACATCCCACGCTCTGAGGGACGCTGGTGTGTTTGAATTTAATGAGAGACGCTCCCTGAAACAAATCAAACTCTTAGAATCGTGTTGGGATGAGCAGCTGATGTCGTTAAAGCCCAGCATGAGAAACAGCTGCAAACAGAGATGGTTGGCATCATCGAAATGTTTTTACATACACGAAAAGAAAAGAATGTTGCTGTTGAACCTTAGGTTCCCAACCCTGGTCCCTGAGGAACACCATCCTGCATGTTTTAGTTGCTTAGTTGTTTTAGAACCACTGGTCTATGCCACGTTTTCATTGATCTTTTTGCACTTATGAGGGCTTCTTCTTTTTTTTTTTTTTAGGTCAAACTGTGCACGTTTGACACAAATATCTCTAAATGGACCAGAAACCCCAGCTTGATTTACAAGCCAAATCTAAAATTCCTTTTTTCCACCAGCCTGAACGTGAAAGTAGCAACAGAGCTGGATGTGAGACGCTATCCACACGTCTATTGACAAATATCTCATTTCTCCTTCACGTTCAGGTATAAATCTATAAATCAGTCACATTTCAGACCATTTTTGACGTCTAAAATCAAACATCTACTATAGTTCATTCATTCTGAAATCCAAGAGCGCATGTCGACGTACTCTGGCCATAATATGTTGATGTTTATTCCAGATACTTCCGCTTTTCTGCTCGACAGGATGACAGAGAGAGCGCAGAGGCCTCGGTGCAGAAGGGAACCAGAGGGAGTGCATTTTTCCATCTCTGTAAGCTGAAGCAAGGGAAGATGATGACGATGGGATGGAGGCTGGATGAGAGGAGGAGGGAGGGAGGGAGGGAGCGCTCGGGTCCTGTCGCCTTGGGTGCATCAGGCAGCAGGAACTGTTCCCTGACTGTCCGTCACCCTCAGAACAGAAAGGTTTTCTTACAGTGCTCAGTCACAGACAGTTTGGAGTCCACCGTGCTCAAGGTTTAACATCTACCCAGTGAGAATACTGAAAACCTCTGGCGAGAAAAGCACCAAAACAAGGCTGCACGGGGTAATTCTCGTGAAGTTTTTGAAAGTGTGCGTGGGCAGGCTGCAAACATAATTGCCCGGGATTCACTGAAAATTAGGAGCTCCATGACAAAATTGAAGATTTGAAGAGATAAGCGTGAGTAATGCACTCATGGTGAGCGGAGGGAACCTCATACGAGTCAAGCACGGCAAAGAATTGAAGCCCAAGCATTGCTCAAGGGAATCTGCTGCCTTTGATGCCAGAGTTTTAGACCACGATCTCCCGGTGTTGAGAAATGCGTCGTAAGCTGGAGTATGAAAACAAACGAACTGTGTTGACTCCAGCAGTCAATGCTAAAAGTTCAAGCAAAGAGAGCTTAAAGCAGGGGTCTGCAACCTTTCTGATCAAAACAACCATTTCTGCCCCTTCGTTCACTAAATGAAACGTGGCCAGAGCCGCAAAAACTGCTACCACTGTCATTATCAAGTGGTGGCCCATGGGCCACTTCTTGTTGTTAAAGGGAGCTATTCTGGCCAGTAGAGTGAAATTATAAAACTAAAAACATCCAATGATTGTTAACATTTATTGATGTTTTTATGTTTTGAGACAAAACAAAAAACTGGATTCCACCCATCCATCCATCCATTCATCCATCCATCCATCATCCATTATCTTTACTCAGTTCTTCCTTTTCGGGTTGCAGGAGTCACTGGTGTCCATATCCAGGTTGCAAGTCCATCACAGAAGACTGGATTCTTGTAATATATATATATATATATATATATATATATATATATATATATATACATATTTGCAAAGGAAAAGACAGGAAAACTGCTAAAACAAGTCTTTTTTTGTTATTGTGGGTATAACCTCATATAAATATCCTGATGCATGTTCAATAATCCAGGTAAAAAAAAAATCTAAAAAAGTTAAGTCTGATCCTCTGGACATTCAAAAAACAAAACAAACAAAAATTAAGTAGAAACGTTTCGTCTTTCATCCGACTGAAGAAGTCTTTCGGATGAAAGACGAAAAGTTTCTACATTTGTTGTTGTTTTGCTTTATTTTGTTATTTGAATGTCCAGAGGACCAGACTTAACTTTTTTAGAACGTCCTATAAAATTCAGTTTTATGTCAGTTTTGGTCAAAGCTTCATAGAGCGGCTGCGGAGGGACCAAACAGCCGCATGTGGCTCCAGAGCCGCAGGTTGCAGACCCCTGGCTTAAAGTATGTATTGTGGATGATGCTCAGCTACTGCCACACCAAATTTTACCTCAATATCTGTAAAACTGACAAAGTTATAGTACATTTAGTGTTTTCTTTTAGCTCAACTGCTTGTGGCAGCCATGTTGAATCAGGTTGACTCCAAGAGTTAAACAGCTCTAGCTCGAGCTAATAGTTATTTTTGCCAGTTTTACTCAAATCTGTCCTGTGGTTCATGAAATAATTCACTCAGACACACATTCATGGACAAAAACTGAATCATCTGCCTTTTCCAGTCGGTGGCGCGTGATAAAACAAAGAAAGATGCACGATGCTTTAGAGGTGAACGTGACGTGCGAGCTGAAAGTCGTCTCATATATAAGTGTGCTGTAATTCAGGCCATCACTCCTCAATGAGGCAGGCGAATGGGCCTCAGGGGTGACCCTATACTGCTTAAGTTAACACAATGAGTGTAATGAGATGAGCTACACACACACAGAGGAGACGTGGGGAGTGTTGAGGCATAGTAATGGAGTGGGTTTCATTCATCTGCATGCAGTGGTCCTGATGTAGGAGTTCCTCTGACAGCCACACATTTAGCTGCAGTCCAGGTGAGAAAATCACAGAGTCTGAGGGCGATCGTGTCAAACTAAAGCCCGACAACAAGTTTTTAAAGAATCATCCCCAATGTCACCAAGAAGTTGTGTAACATCACTGAAACGATGTTAAACACTAAGGTTTGTTTGTTCTGAGTCTTAGTTTGATTTGACTCCAAACACCACGCAGCTCTACAAGTAAATCCAGATGTGAAGTTTTCATTAAAATCGTCCAAAGGGTCATGAGATATTTTGCTAACAGACTGTGTTGGCTCCAGCAGTTGTTAAGCAAAGATGTGCAACAGATAGTGCTCAGAGCATGCGTTGACGATGACCGTCAGCTACTACCACACGAAGTTTGAGCCCAGTATCTGGGAAATGCACTGAATTATCCATTTTGTGTCCACTCGTGATTAGCTGCGGTGGCCATCTTGAATAGGGGTGGTTTCAAACTGTAATCAGATGCACGTGGTCATTAATTCATGAGAAGTTATTTCAAATCAGTCCAGTGCTTTGTGATATTTTGCTAACAGGCAAACAGCGTTGACAACAATGGTAAAAAAATATATACTTCAGTAAATATCTTGTGTAATGTTGGGGAGGACTCTGTTGTTTGTTGCCATCTCAACAACAAATTTGAGCTGTGCGATTTGAGTTAAAGCCATTTTTTGTGTGTGTTTCCTAGATCAGCTGGCTGTGGCAGCCATCTTGGATTGGATTGACTGTTAAAGGTTTGGAGCTGCTCGTCCGATAATCGTGTTCTGGGAGATTCAGTCACATCCGTCCAGTGATTCATGAGATATTTTGCTAACAGACAGACACGCATGGGCAGCTCTTTCCACGTCTTCATCAGCGGGTGATGATGAAGCATGGTGTCTTCCTCTTCTCGTGCAGCAGCAACCCACGCCCTCCGGTCACCGATTGGATTAATGAAAAGGAGACCCCCCCCCCCCCCCCCACACACACACACACACACACACACACACACACTTCTTACAGAGGCTTTTCTTAATTAGCCTGTGTCTGCAGAGGGCAACATGCTCACTCTAATCAAAACTTTAAAGAACAAACAACACCCCCCCGCTGACTGACTCCCTCATGACATTAAAGCCCACGATGCGCGCGCGCCTGCATCCTAATGACCAACTCGGAGACTGGAGAGCAGATCGATGCGCCGCTGCGCTCCGAGCTGTCCACATGTCACCTGGATGTGATGTCCTCGTGTCGGAGGCTGCAGATGGGAGCTGTGTGTGCGCGCGCGCGCGTGTGTGTGTGTGCGCGCTCACTCGGTGAGTTAGAGCAGCATCCTCACGGCCAGCTCTCCTGATGGGTTCCCCTGGGACAGCGCGCCCGGATCCTCGCGCTCATCCTCCGGAGCGCTCCGGCCTCTCCCTCACAGCCTGCCGACACG
>NC_056508.1:26341277-26344008 GCF_014905685.2 Nematolebias whitei | reverse complement strand
AAGAACAGACAGAATGTGCTTTGTTGTCAGGCTCAAACATGTTAAGCTGTTTGATAATCAGGACTTCTCTTGAGTGTCTCAGCATGATGGGTTTTTTTTTTCTTTCTTTTTGACAATTTCTTAAAATGTGTGAAAGGAGGAGGAGGGAGAAAGCCAGAAAGGACAGCCTGAGATGCTTTCAAAGAATTAAAAAAAGAAGAAGCTTTGTCCTTCATAGGTCTTTTTCTCTATTGTTGTCCACCACGGGCCAAACCCTCGGGTCTCCTGCACAAAGCAGGTCCCCTCAGAGCAGAGCGCCACTGGCTGTCCTGTCACGTCACATTAGTGTCTGTGGACAGCAGCAGCCCCGGAGGACCAGTTGTCATAAAAGAAGTGGTCTGGACACACACACACTCTCATGCACACTCATGCACACACATGCACACTGAGGGTTAGGAGTTTAAAAGGTGTTGGGCAAAATGAGAACACGACACATCAAGCCTTCTCTAACAGTGACCTTATTTCAGGCTCAGCTTTCCTTCACAAACACACACAGCTGTGAACGAGTGGGATTCATGCTTGGAAGAGGACCAGCTACATGTGCTATGTTATCTCCTGCTGCCTGCTTTGATGTGGAACAGTAAAATACAACATGTGCCGTCTGCCAAAGACTCAGTCAAGTCAAGTTAATGGAGAGCGTTGCAGAAACACACACAACTTCATTAATTAAAATGGACGTGTTTGTTCTAAATACTGTGATTTGTTAATTTAATGGAAAGGAGTTTCAATTCTTGAGATGCTGCAAAAATATAAGATGGAAAAATGTCTAAGATCTAACAAATGATCTAACTTTGTTAGGTTTTAGAGCATGCATCAAGATGCCCTAAGATGATGCAAGAAGGTGATGCCTGAGTTGGAAACATTTAACCTATTTTGTACAAGTGTCTGAGCCAGTTGTGCACGGGAACACGTGCGAGTGTTGCGTAACACACTTCCATCATGGGCTGACTGAGAGCAGGAGCTGACGCCGGAGGAAGAGGAGTGGCGTTTTAAGAAAGGCAAAGAACAGAAGAGGACGTTTGATGAAAGTAAATGTGAAGTGTTACCACTCCATTCAACTCACCGAGGTTTAAAAGATTTATTAAACTGGTGACGGGAAAGAGGTGGCTCCCTCTACCAAAGAGGAGGAAGAGGAGGGTGATGCTTGGCTTCAATGTATTTTCTAAAACAAATGAGCAAAGTCACAATTTAATAAAAAGAGAAACGGTGAAACTTATAATGTTCCGCAGTTGTAGCCAAGATGCATTATAAAGACAAACGTGACCACACCTGTTAGATGAATTCAGGTGTTTCTGCAGCAAAGTGAACCCACTGTCCAAGACCGTTTGGAATATATGTTTCCAACTTTGTGGCAACACTTGGAGGAGATCCATTACTGTTCCAACATGACTGAGTCCCAACAACACAAAGCAAGAATCATAAAGACATGATTTGAGTGAGACCTTGCCTGAGCCGCTCAGAGTCTATCAATCCCACCCCACATCAGTGCCTGACCTTGTCGATGCTCTACAGAAGGATCAGGTGTAAATTCCCACAGAAATACTTCAAAATCTTGTGAAACCTACTCCCAAAAGAACAGATGCTGTTATAACTGCAAAGAGATCAGCTCGGTATTAATGCATCCTGTAGGTGTGATAGTCCTGGGCCTCCTTGCAAATGCACACTTTGCATACTTTTGTTTTATACAGTGTACAGTGAACCCTCGTTTTTCACGGGGATTACGTTCCAAAAAGATCCCGTGATAGGCGAAATCCGTGAAGTAGTAACCTTTATTTTTTTACAATTATTATACAATGAAATACTCCATAATATATTCAAACCAAAGAACAAAACCTTTTTACAGGCCCAAGCATTTGTTTAACAAATAAAAGTACTGTATAAACGTTTTTTACAAATAAAAACTGTAACTACTGAGACTGTTTAGCCAATCAGAATGCAGAACACAACGCACGATGCAAATCCGTGAAGCAGCGAGACCGTGAAAGGTGAACCGCGTTATAGCGAGGGTTCACTGTATTTGGAATATTTTAGGTGTAGTTAATTTTATGTGGCTTTTGCCAAACATTTTATCCCTAAAGCACAATTTGAAAATAGCTTCCACCACAAAATACTTTGCACAATTATCACAACGGCACAACCAGTAAGCAGAACACCCCAGATGTTTATCAAAATAAAACACTTGTGGAACAAACAAATACATGTAGTGCACATTTATCATATGCAGTGTTTGACTTGATATTGGTTGTTTAAACAGTTTGCACACTGATGTCCTTAAACTAAAACACCGTGAACACTTTTCCTTTCCTCGTGATTTCTGTAAGATCTGCAGAAAAAGTACAAAAATTAACTCACCGTGCATCTCTGCACATGACCAACGCTGCAAACTGATGAAAAGATCCATTTCCAGCCATCAAGTCAACAAACATGGAATCAGAATAAAATATTATCAAGTTTTCTGTACATTTAGATACAATCTGAGCAGGCCAATAATAATAATAATAATAATAATAATAATAATAATAATAATAATAATAAACATAAAATAATAATAATAATAATAATAATAAAATAATTATTTGAATGTATCTTACACATCTACAGTAATACTGAGCCCCGGAGGGGACATGGGGGAGTAATACCCGTAAAACTAACTAACTAACTAACTAACTAACTAACTAACTAACTAACTAAC
>NC_056508.1:26334920-26341267 GCF_014905685.2 Nematolebias whitei | reverse complement strand
AACTAACTAACTAACTAACTAACTAACTAACTAACTAACTAACTAACTAACTAACTAACTAACTAACTAACTAACTAACTAACTAACTAACTAAATAAATAAATAAATAAATACATAAATAAATAAATAAAAATGTGAAGTGGTTGCGCCTTTCATTGTATCCACCAGATGGCGCCATTTCTCCATCATCAGGACTTTACATAGCCCGAGCGCTCTGAAGTTAAATAACAGCACGATGCTATGTCGGTTCAGGGTCACAATGAAGTCTAAAAAAAATTGTTGCAAGAGTTTGTTCAGATTAATTTAAGTGCCTGATATGTTTCGTTCATTTATCATAAATAAATCAATATGTTTAATTTGGAAACATTTTCTGGACCCTACCGAGCGCTTCTATATGACACCCTCCGTCTGTCCTCGACCACCCCTCACCCCTCCTCCTCCTCCTCCTCCTGCTCCTGCTCCTCCTCCTCCTTATACACACACGGGTTTGCTCCCATTCTCCCAGTTCCCTTAGTGCGCCCGGTCTGCTGGTCGGAGGTAAGACAAGAAGCGCGTCCTGGGCACCGGAGACCCCCCACAGACAATCCCAGCCGCTGCGTTCAGGGGTTCTGATAAACGAAAGAATGGGACCAAGTGGGACCTCGGATCAGAACTGAGTCTGGTCGGAACACAGAGAGTCCTTCAAGTCTGTCGGAGTCATCGAGTCCTGACACAATGGGCTGCTGCAGCGGACGATGCACGCTCATCTTTATTTGCACTTTACAGCTGGTGAGCTCATCTTGTGCACTTTTTTAAAATAAATTAATTTGTTTTACAAGTTCCACCTGAGTGAGAACATCTTTGATGCGATGTTAAAGTTAACACAATAAACGTGGATCACATGCTGCAGAAATGATGGAGTAAGTTTTCATGATTGTCAAACACGCTGATCCTCTCTGGGATGAGATGCTGGATGAAAGTGCACGTGCACTTTTAGACACTATCTCCTCTGAATGTCGCGATGAAAGTCCCTCAAAAAGTTCAGACTCTCATTTTGAAGCTTCAGGGAGGAACTCTGTCTCTTTTCAATATAAAGCTCCTCAGGTTTCCCTAAAACATCTCAGATCTTAAAGTTTAAGGAATATTTGCTAAGGGTCATTTTTTGGGCCCATCTTGGAGTGTTGCAGGTTCTGATGGTGTGTGACATTTACAGATTGTAACTGGTTCAGTCTCCAGTGATGCTGTGATGAGTTTCAGGCCAGCTCGCCTTTAATTGGCACCACCCCTCAGCAGAACCGACTTGACAGACTGTGACAACGTTATTTATGATGGTGTTCAAGCTGAACTTGCCATTAGCCCCCAAAGTAAATGTCACTTTTAACAGCCAAGGGAGAAATAAAAAGGAAAGTTCTGATAGATTATTTAACTCACAATGGAACTTAATAACAATCTGAATAGGATAATTAAAGGAATGGATAGTTGTCATGAGTATTTGTGTTGGGACTTTGTGTTCAAGTTATTAAATTACTTAAAGTCAACATTTTTACAGGCTCTCAGAAATATTCTTTTTGCTCAGCTTCACATTGAACAACGAGGCAGATACCCAACTGAAATTAGAGGAAAATGCTTATTCTAATCCCCACCAAGCACTTGTTATTTACTAAACCTTGGGAATAATTTGCAAAGTAAACCATTACTGCTTATTGTCTGAACACAAAATGTAAGTATTTTATAAATTATAATCACTATTAACAACGCCATATTATTTCAGAAGTTAAGCAGCTTACAAACAACTCATTTTCTCTGTTTTGATCACTCACACTTGTTTGTTTAAGCTCATGTTTTTGGTTTGGCTTTAATTATTAATTTACATTAATTCATATTAACATCTGTTTACTTGAACTCATCGGCCTTCTTATTCATGAGCCAACAAAAAATGTTAAATCATGTCATCTGGACCAGTTTCTTTGAGGGAGAAATGTTTCGTCTTCCATTTGGAAGACTTCCATGTGTCTGCCAACCAGATCTTTTTTTTTTTTTTTTTTTTTTAATCCATGAGCCGTGTTGATATAAGCTGTTTCTGCTTTCAAAAATCACAAAATTTCCAGGTTTTATTGGCGTTGTCATCACAAAAACTTCTAAATCAGAAATATTTTTATTTATAATGTGCCATATTCAAATATACAAAGAAAGAGCACCACAGATACCATCTTTACTTTGAGAATCCTGATGGAGAAGTACAGAGAATGTCAGAAAGAACTCCATTGTGTCTTTGTGGATTTAGAAAAAGCATATGACAGAGTGCCGAGGGAGGAGGTATTGCATGAGGAAATCTGGAGTGGCAGAGAAGTATGTTAGACTGGTACAGGACATGTATGAGGACATCAGGACAGTGGTGAGATGTGCTGTAGGAATGACAGATAGCTTCAAGGTGGAGGTGGGAGTGCATCAAGGATCGGTTCTGAGTCCCTTCTTGTTTACTCTGGTGGTGGACCGACTAACAGACGAGGTCAAGCAGGAATCCCCATGGATTATGATGTATGCAGATGACATTGTGATCTATGGTGAGAACAGGGAACAGGTGGAAGAGAACTTGGAGAGGTGGAGGTATGTACTTGAAAGAAGAGGAATGAAAGTCAGCCGTAGTAAGACAGAGGACATGTGTGTGAATGAGAGGGAGGCCGGTGGAACAGTGAGGCTACAAGGAGCAGAGGTCACAAAGGTGCAGGACTTCAAGTACTTGGGGTCCACTGTCCAGGAAAATGGGGAGTGTGGTAAAGAGGTAAAGAAGAGAGCCCAGGCAGGATGGAGTGGATAGAGTAAAGTTTCAGGAGTGATTGTGACAAAAGGGTGTCAGCAAAGGTCAAAGGAAAAGTTTACAAGACAGTGGTGAGACCAGTTATGTTGTACGGTCTGGAGACAGAGACATGGACAAAAAGACAGGAGACAGAACTGGAAGTGGCTGAACTGAAGATGTTGAGGTTCTCCTTAGGAGTGACAAGGATGGATAAGATTAAGAATGAGATCATCAGAGGTACAGCACAGGTTCAACAACTGGGAGATAAAGTTAGAGAGACCAGACTGAGATGGTTTGGACATGTCCAGAGGAGGGACAGTGGGTATACTGGTAGAAGGATGTTAGAAATGCAGCTGCCTGGAAAAAGACAAAGAGGAGATATGATGCAGTTAGAGAGGACATGGAGGTAGTTGGAGTGAGGACAGAGGATGCAGAGGACAGAGTGAGGTGGATGACTCACTGTGGACCCCTGAAGAGGGAAAAGTCAGAAGAAGAATAAAAAGAAGAAGTTATTTAAGTCAAATGAAGAATCTGCAGTACAGCAGAGGTTAGTTCGATGTTCAGCAGCTTGTTATACAGAACTTCAGCAGAAATGTTAACACCTTTAAATGAGAGTTAATTTTGGTCAAATCTTGAAAATGGCATTTTGTTCTATCCATTTAAGTGTTGCGTGGGGATGACCATCAGCTACGACACACCAAACATTAGTTCAGTAGCTGTAAAAAGCTGTGTGGAAGCCACTTGTGTGTCTTCGAAGGCTGAATAGCTGCGACAGCCATCTTGACTCGTTTTCTTCAAAAGTTAATCAGTAGTAGATGTACATGTGCGTCATGAAAATCTAACCAGTTCATGAGATAATTTTTATTAGACAGACAAATGAACCGAAACACACCGAGGCAGTTACGTCATCACTCGCCTTTTATGACGACAGGCAG
Source organism: Nematolebias whitei (assembly GCF_014905685.2). Classification (NCBI taxonomy): domain Eukaryota; kingdom Metazoa; phylum Chordata; class Actinopteri; order Cyprinodontiformes; family Rivulidae; genus Nematolebias; species Nematolebias whitei. Next base: position 26,337,556 of record NC_056508.1, on the reverse strand, counting down.
TAATAATAAAATGAAAAAGGATGAAAATCAAAAAATCTCATTTAGCTCGGGGAACTTACCTAAACATCCAAAAACTAACACTTTAAAGCTGTCGTTTGCAGGGTTTGATGATCTGAAATTAACTTTCATGAAATTGTAGAGTTATTTGGTGCATTCTGCAAATACAAACAGAAGGTTAGCACATGTCTGTTTGAGGCCACTGTTGTGCACCGCAGGAATCATCTCATTTTCTGGTGTAACATGAAAACACTTACAAATCCAGAGGGCAGTGAACTCACCTTTGGCCACACACCTGTTCTTCCTTTTCCGGCTTCAGCTCTTTTTGCCTCATTAAACAGAAAGAGGTCAAGCATTTGTTACAAGGTTTATAAAACTGTCAGGTGGTTGCCTAAAAACGTCCCTGAAGACTTCGGCGAACGGCTTCATTTTCCCTCGCCGCTCCTTCTCCGTGACCTTACACTTCCTGTCGGGAGGAGCACATGCTGTCAGGCGCACACGCACCTCCACGCAGATGAGTTTAGCCTGCAGAGAGGGGCTACATTAAACTCTTTCTGACCTTTTGAAGGGTCGTTGAGTTGTGTTCAAATGAGTGAAACGTGAGTGTAGAGCAGGACCAGGGCCCACACTGACTTAAAACCGGGAGCCAGGTTATTCCCAGTCCGTTCAGGGTAAAACTACCATTAACAAAACAACATACTTGCCTCATCAGATGTAAAAATAGCTCTGGTGCACCTCTGTTCGTGCTAATTATCCAGACAGAGTGCTTTGATCAAGCCTCTTTCGGCCCATACCCTAATTGAATTGTGGTGCGCTCCACTCCTCAACAGGCCGAGCGCTGGGACTCATCTCTCTGGGACAGAAGGCAACAGATAATGAGCCCGTATTGATCGAGATGCCTCATTTCCCTCTTCCCTTTGCAGCCTCTTGCAGACAGTAGACCTGCACGGTTGTCAGAAGAACCCCAATCAGCCCCAGAGAGTAACAAGTGCTAGTGCTAGCTTGAACCCTGTCTGTGTAATGATTTGTTTGTGCTCTGAGACACAGGCATGCTCATATTTTAGTTTGTCTCAACGGGCTGATCGTTGGAGGTGCTGACCCGGAGCTGACCTACAATAGAAGAGTTCTCATTGGTCAAACGAGGGACTGTTGACCACGACAACGTTTTCCTGAATGGTTCTGATCATGACAGAAGCTGAGAGAGACAGAGGGCTTCTTTCATAGTTATGGTGGATTTTTGGGAAAGAGCAGATACAAACATGCAGGAACCCACAAACACATTAAGAAATGTTCATAAACTCAGAGCTGAACTCTGAAATTCACTGTCTTAACTGTCCTTGTTGCAGCAATAAACAAAATATTTGTTAATAAAAGCCTTCTTGTTTTAGGTCATGCCCACAGTAACATCCTCACGTTGTGCACTGAGAGTCAGGTTAGTCAAGTAAAATGATTAGAGCTTTAGTGTGAGTGGACAAAGTGCAGCTTTGTGAGCTTCTGAAAATATGTAAGAAGGAACTGAAAGTATTTTATTGAATACTGGTGAAGAGAAAAAAACAGTAACAACTTACAAGTGAGAAGCAAACCTGAACTTTCAATGCAGTAAGAAATCACAAAAAAAGTTAAATCATGTCATCTGGACTGTTTCTTTTTTGAAGAAAACGTTTCATCCAAAGGACTTCATCAGTCTGAGGCCTGCCAACAGGATCCGTCCGTTGTATTAAGTAGCACCTTATTGACGTGTTTCAAACCAGTCTGCTGTGGAGTTCCCAGGCAGCTTTACACATGTGTAATGGAGGACCATCAGTGTAAAACAACCCATCATTAGTGCATAACAACCAAATGTTAAAGGCAAAATGGTTTACTACTCACCAAATCAGTTGAGGACAACCAGGCCAAAATGGTTAAAAACAAAAAGAGTAAGTAGGCTCAGTCATCCAGGTAAATACATCACAAAGAAGTTAAATCGTGTCATATGGACAGTTTCTTTTTGGGAACAAAATGTTTGCTAATGTCCAATGTCATGAAAAAAACACAGACAAAGGCAGTCGTGCCATTTCCTGTGTGTTTATGAGTGAGTGTCAGTGTGCATGTGTTTGTGTGTCTGTCTGTTACAAAATACCTCATGAAACATGACAAGTTTTAAAGAAACTCCCAGAAATCAACCATTAGATGTACATCTCCAACTGCAACACATACTCAGAGGGCTAAGAGATGGAGCAAGATATTTGCTCTAAACTTTGACGTGCAAGACAGCAGGCGACACGCGTTCTTTCAAGGATTGTAATAATGTTTGATCCTCTAAGTATTTAGCCCTGTTGGATGCTTCATAAACTTTATCTTTTTATTTATTTTAAAGAACACATAAGAAGAAGAAGTGAGTCCAGTGATCTCCACCGCATCATTCTCTTACCCTGCTAGATTACTCTGCTACATATGAAGCGTAGCAAAGAAGAACCACATAAACTGAAATGTTTCCAGGAAATGTTATTGCAGAAGAGCAAAGTGTCCTGTTGTCAAGGCGTAGCACTGACCGTTAAATAGATCCCAACCATCCATCCATCCATCCATCCATCCATCCATCCATCCATCCATCCATCCATCCATCCATCCATCCATCCATCCATCCATCCATCCATCCA
>NC_056508.1:26332451-26334820 GCF_014905685.2 Nematolebias whitei | reverse complement strand
CATCCATCCATCCATCTATCCATCCATCCATCCATCCATCCATCCATTATCTTTACCCGCTTATTCCATTTTGTGTCGTGGGAGTCACTGGTTCCCATGTCCAGCCATCACTGTGCGAGAGGCAGGGGACACCCTGGACAGGTCTCCAGTCCATCACAGGGACACATAGAGACAAACGAGACAAACAACCATTCACTCTCTCACTCACACCTAGGGACAATTTCCATCCATCCATCCATCCATTTTCTTTACCCGTTTATTCCATTTTGGGTCACGGGGGTCGCTGGTGCCCATGTCCAGCAATCACTGTGCGAGGGGCGGGGTACACCCTGGACGGGTCGCAAGTCCATCACAGGGCCACATAGAGACAAACGAGACAAACAACCATTCACTCTCTCACTCACACCTAGGGACAATTTAGAGTTACCAATCAGCCTAACATGCATGTTTTTGGTCTGTGGGAGGACATGAGTACCCGGAGAAAATTCACGCATGCACAGAGAGAACATACAAACTCCACCCAGAAAGGTCCCCAGACCAGGATTTGAACCAGGGTAACCTGCTCGCTAAGAGGCAGCAGCTCTACCAGTTGCGCCACCGTGGGATCTAAATAGATCCTTTTGTGTCTTATTACAAAAATTTGAGTCCATTTCCCTTAAGTTTAATTGCTAAAACACTTATATTTAATGAAAACCCTAACGTTCAGATTCTCTGATGAATACACACGTTAGCTTGAACATGCTTGAAGTATTTCAGTTTACTGTTTCCCTTTCGTATGCACCCCCCCCCCCCCCACACACACACACACATAGGTCTTATTTCCAGGCTTTGATCTCAATTTATCACATCTGTAACAGGGAGTTCCTACAGCATCTGGAACAAAGCATGGTATTAAGACACTGTCAGAGCAGCAGACCAAAGGTTACTTTGGTAACAAGGGTTACTACTGCTCTATAATCCACCCAGTAGTCACCAGTTCCAAGTAGAGGTGATGCAGTAGTGACTTAAGAAATATGAAAGATGTTTTTAGGAGAATCATGTTGGGTCAGTGTTTTTTTGGAGTGTGTGTGGAACGTCTTTAGCTTCCCTGCATGAACTCAGAGGGCAGTGTGATTAATGATAATGACCCGTGCTTTGTCTTGAATTGATTGTGTTTGTTTAATAGCCTGAGCGGATGTGTTGAAGGACAGAGGAGTCTAAGTGAATGTGAATGCTACAAAAGCTACTGTAAGACAATACCTAAAAGGGAAGGTTCTGACCCTGTCCAACATTATCTCTGAATGGCCGTTTTTATTTTTTTGAAGGTCATGCAGGTTGGTATAATTACCTCAGAATATGTGTGTATGTGTGTATATGTGTGTGTTGTGCTGTCAGCTGGACCCCTGGTGTTCAGTCCTGATTGCGGTCTTGGCTCAGGCTGTGTTGATTGCTTCGCTCGAGCGGCCCTCATCCATGGAAGAGCACATCCTGACAGGTCATGTGTGGTCCTCACTGGAAAACAAAAGACAATAAAAAAACAACCAATCTCCATCAAAACAAGTTAATTAAACAGCTCTACACTTTACAATGAGTTAGAGGGCAAGGTGACGCCATCACCCGTTCACACTCACACGCCATACCTTTGGAGCTGCAGCGTGTCATCATCCCACCTGAGTGTTTAATGTACCCGGGGTATTCAGAGATTCAGCTGGATGTGCCATGAATAAGGAAAGCTAACAAAGCTGTCTGATATCTTCTTTTTACCCTCCCATTTCACTTTCCAACACCCTTCCTCCCACACTTCCCATCATTTTCTCTCCCTGCTGAGACTGGAGGTTGGAGTATGTTTAAATTATTGATTGCCATTTGATTTATACGAGCCACTAGAGATTTGGGTTGGACACGGATAGGAAGGTGGGTAAAAGCTGAGAGAAGAAAGGTGGGGGGTTGGGTGGGCGTTTACCTGCTCACTCTGAGCTAATTATGAACTTGACCTTAAAGACCTGAGGATTATGTTTTCTTTTTTTTTTTAAGAAGATTTTTCTTTCCTTCCCTCTCACTTTTCCTGCTGCAACTTTACCACGGAAACTTTTACAAAAAGGTGCCCAAGAGCAAGCAAGTATAAAACACGAGCTTCTCAGAGGGAAACTTGGAAATGTATGATGCAAATCAGAACTGGCACGTTCAGAAGAGAGAGGAGTGCCAGCAGACAACCACTGGAGGATACAGCAATCTATCTATCTATCTATCTATCTATCTATCTATCTATCTATCTATCTATCTATCTATCTATCTATCTATCTATCTATCTATCTATCTATCTATCTATCTATCTATCTATCTATCTATCTATCTATCTATCTATCTATCTATCTATCTATCTATCTATC
>NC_056508.1:26312206-26327451 GCF_014905685.2 Nematolebias whitei | reverse complement strand
TGATTTTTGTGGTGGTGATTTTGGTCCATTATACGGGGTTCGTTACAAGAGGATGTTTAAAGCATAAACATAAACTTTTAAACATTTTAACAGAACGTAAAATGTTTAAAGTAGTTCACCAAAGTCTCAAGGGAACTAAACTTCAAAATGTTAGTTTTTCTATGAGTTTATTTTATGTAGGGGAGGAATCTGTGTATACCAAATAGCAGTAGCAGATTAGCACATTTTTAGCACAAAGAACACAGGACATTTAGCTTATTTCATCCTGAAAATGTTGAATTCATTAGCTGCTTTTTTAAAAAGTCCCACCTATTGTGTCTTTTAGCTTTAACACCTAATGCATGAAGTATTTAAAGTGACTATAGGTTTGAGTTTTACTATGAAGAGCACATTTTCCAACAGTGAAAGAAAAGTGGAAAGCACCCTACCTCTTAATCCCTGTTGCAGCTACCAAACACAACCAAAGGCCATCTATCTGTCCAAATCCTAATATGCGCATTGAACAACCCCCCCCCCCCCCCCCCCACACACACACACAGTTACACACAGTTACACACAGTTACACACAGTTAAACACAGACACTATGACTGGCATGCAGTTTTATGAGGACCAGGCAATCACTAGGGTATAACAATTTTATCCTGGCAGGAGGTGAAAAATTCAATTGTAGGAGGTTTTTAACAAGTGATTTTGTGTCTTCTGGGACTCACGGCATAAAAACCAGTTGGGGCAAAGCACAAAACATTAAAGAAAAAGCCATCCACTGCTGTGGCTCTTTTTATGTCTTCCTATTTAATAAAACCAGGACAAAAATGGTGCTGCAGCTTTTTTTTTATTAGTAACTTTTTTCTGAAAGAGTTTTCAGCAGTGCCTGAATTAGCATTATGTGTGAAGAAGACAGAGGTGTAATGAGGGGGTTGAAGTGAAACCTCAAAGCCAGCTGTCGTATAGATGTGTTTACTGTCATCGTAGACACTGAGGCAGACCTAACTTTGTTCGGGCTGCGAGAAATAAAATCAAAATTGAGAGGGCATGTTGTACCAATATGGTGCACCTGATGTGTGACAATGACTAATATCTTACCTGCCGTACATAATAATCAGTGTGCTGTCAGTCTGAGGACAATGGGGAGAGTTGTGATAAAAGTTGGACAAGAGGAAAGCAGCTCGGACCCACAAGGTTATTTAGGATTAAATGAATGTATGTCACCTGAAACAACTTAAACTACAAGAATCCCATCGTTGTTTTCATATCACAGCAATTTGTGCACAAAAGCTCTGAATAATTTGTCGCATGTGCAACTCATTGTACTTATTTTTTAATTTGCATTCTGCTACATGAATTGACACCACACACGAACCTGTTAAAAGTTCATGTCTTCAAAGACCTTGTACAAGGTTTGACCTTGACTTGTGACCATGACATTGAAGCTGGGGCAATAAAACATATTATGCAACATGTCGTGTGGTGGTGGTACAAATGTACATCAAGTTTTGTTAAATTATCTTGAGCAGATCAGTAGTTGTAGTCCAGACAAGCAAAGACCGGGTATAAAATTTGACCTTGATTTTTGACCTTGATCTAGAAGTTGGGGGTATAAAAAGTGTACATTGCTTTGTCTAGTGATGGTGCATCAAATTATCTTGAGCGGATCAAAAGTTATGACTCAGACAAGAAAGTAGACGTACAAAGCCTATACTATAACATGTCCGTCTTTTAATAATAATAATAATAATAATAATAATGATGATAAATTATCATTTCAGTTTGTTAAAACACCTACTGTAGTAATTTTCAGAGTGAGATGTGTTATTTTGGGAAAATTACAGTGTTTTGGATGCTAAGTATTTAATTCATGTTGTTCCAGAGAAGCTTCCAGTTTGTTGGGTTCACTATTGATTGGCACTTTGGGTGCATTTCTTTTAATAAATTATGTTAATCTTGGTGACTGGACCTGGACTCTTGAGACTTGTGTTGTGTCAGAACTGACATAGGAACCCCTAAGTTTTGATGTAGACATTTTAGACACATAGACTCAAGGGTACAAGCAGGTTTTACATTAAATGAGTAACCTCCAGATGCAAGAAGAGAGCCACCTACATCATGAAGGACTCCACTCACCCAGCACACACACTTTTTTGCCCCGCTCCCCTCAGGAAGGAGGTTGAGGAGCATTAAGTGTAGAACCACTAGACTGAGGAACAGCTTCTACCCTGAGGCTGTTAGACTCATGAATCTCTAACCAGAATAATCACTGTGAACAATCACAGGACTCATTTACAAGAGAGACCTTCCATCCATCCATCCATCCATCCATCCATCCATCCATCCATCCATCCATCCATACATACATACATCCATCCACCCATCCACCCACCCATCCACCCATCCATACATACATACATACATCCATCCATCCATCCATCCATCCATCCATCCATCCATCCATCCATCCATTTTCTTCCGCTTATCCAGGGTCGGGTCGCGGAGGTAGCAGCCTAAGTAGGGAGGTCCAGACTTCCCTCTCCCCAGCCGCTTGAGCCAGCTCCTTCAGGGGAATCCCAAGGCGCTCCCAGGCCAGCCGAGAAACATAGTCCCTCCAGCGTGTCCTGGGTCTTCCTCTGGGTCTCCTCCCAGTTCGACGTGCCCGGAACACCTCACCAGGGTCCAGGAGGCATCCTAACCAGATGCCTGAGCCACCTCAACTGGCTCCTCTCGATGTGGAGAAGCAGCGGCTCTACCCTGAGTCCATCCCGGATAACCAAGCTTCTCACCCTATCTCTAAGGGAGAGCCCAGACACCATGCAGAGAAAACTCATTATGGCCGCCTTTATCCATGATCTCGTTCTTTCGGTCACAACCCAAAGCTCATGATCATAGATGAGGGTAGGAATGTAGATTGACTGGTAAATTGAGAGCTTCGCCTTTTGACTCAGCTCTCTCTTCACCATGACAGACCGGTACAGCGCCCGCTTCACTGCCGACGCCACACCTATCTGCCTATCGATCTCAAGCTCCATTTTTCCCTCATTAGTGAACAAGATTCCAAGATACTTAAACTTCTCAACTTGGGGCAAGACCTCCTCCCCGACATGGAGAGGGCACTCTACCCTTTTCCGGCTCAAGACTATGGCCTCGGATTTGGAGGAACTGATCCTCATCAAGAGAGACCTATTTATCTTTATTCTATAAGGTGTAAAATACCATTTATAGGGCAAGGCAGGCATGAAAAATAGTGACCATTTGGGTATTACAAAAAAATAACCCCAGAGTTTTATTTAGACAGGTTTAGCCTATTCTGTAAGTAAAATCAACTGAAGTTACTGGGAACAAAGTAATGATTTTTTTCTTGCCACTCCTCATTGTCCTCTCACTTTCTGGCTGTGAGTTTTATACCCTTGAACAGAGAGGAGACTGAGTCACGGAACCTGAACACCCCCACCCCCCCACAGACATCCTGATGACACATCCAGCATCATGTAACCAGCAGACATTTCTCAGAAGACACGCTGAGAAAAAGAGATGCCGATGTGATTTATATTATCTGGAGGCTAAGGTGGAGAGGAGGGGAAATGAGAGGGTCACTAGGCTGTCATTTCACTTTGGAGTGGGGTGGGGTTCACCTACCACCCCAGCTTGTCAGGAACATTTTCTAACTTGTAACGTCAGGACAGCACAGTTTGCAACTTGTTTTGGTGTCTGTTTAAAATCCAGGTTGGATGCTGAGTTACAGAAAATGTGGTTTTTTTTTGTGGATTTCAACACCAAGTCTAATTTTTCTTTGAAAGGATGTAGATCAAATGGTTTTTTGCCCTTCATTCTTACACATACAGCTTTGATCCTCTCATTCCATCACTCCTCTCATGTGTGACTTCTTTCTTCATGGCATGTTATGACTGGAGTGCTTTTTTTTAACTTTTATATTTTTATATTACAAGTAAACGAGTGATTATAATTTGAGAACCTGTTTGTGTTTTTGCTTCTTGCACTGCTTCTGTCTTTCATGCACATCTGGGGCAACACACAAGCTAATGTCATGTGACAAGAAGTAGCAGGATTGAGCTCTGTGATCCTAATCTGGTTCCACAGCAGTAATTGATGGTTTTGGGGAGCTATAAATAGAGATTAAGGAAACCGCCGTAGATAGAGGAGAGGCGATGGATGTGTAGCAGCAGAGGAGCGACATGAGCCTGTTGCATCATGCTGCGCCTCTCTTGCCCCCATGAGTGACACCTCTCACCCTAAATACTTTTGCCAGAGTATTTATGGTGGGAGGGGCCACTTGTGTGGGCTACATGGCTCTCCACATATACACACTCGAAACCAAAGTACACACAGAGTCGCTCTAGAGGGAGCGATTTGTGCTCGCCGGAGGTCGGTGGAAGGCTTTTACGGGCCGTTATGTAGCCGGCTCAATATTCCTGGAAGAGTGCCGGTATCTTTTGATCAAATTCTGCCCCACTCTCCAGTAGCCTACTTCCTATGTGTTGCGGGTTAATTGTGCCGTATGGGTTTTGTGTGACTGTGCGTGCCAGCATGTGTCTGAGCCTGCAAAGGCCTTTCTTCATGTGATTGATTGTTGTTATCTAGTCAGATTATTGGGTTAACAACGAGCGTGATAGGCTTACTGCTGCATTTGGGAGGGGAGAACACACGTTTATCCAGACAAACACACAACATTATACACCTATTCAACTTAATACAATTTTTTAAAAGAGGGTAACAGATTTTCAGCTTTTCAAATATACAGTAATGATTTAAGCAAGATGTAAGGTCTCATCACCACCACGTTCAACGTGACAAAAGTTAATCAGAACATTTTTACTGGTCATGTTTGATTTGATACATTTCCCTGTTTTCTTTGGCAAACAAAGATCACTGTTAAATACCGGTGGAAGGAGCAATGACAAAACTTTGTTGTAACATTTTTGTTTTGTTTTCACATTTTACACAGATAGGCACACAAAATAAATCCCACTTATCTTTGGTGTCTGCCACTGGGACTTTAGTCGACAACCACTGGTTTGTGTAGGACTTAACGTCTTTGTGGATCAGTTTTATCCTTCAGAGTCCAGGTCGACTCTTTAAACTCTTTATAACAGAAGTATTTGTGTTGTCACTAAATACATTATCCTAATTTCAGGAAGGGATTTTGCCATTTGTTGGCGGTGGGTACTGTTTTGTGCTGTCACACCTGTTTTCCACACTTGTCAAAAACTTTATGATTGAAGTTGTTTAGAATTAATAGCTCCTCCCCCTTTTCACCAATTCTAGCCTGAAATCATGTTGTCAATCTTCTTTACTTTTTTACAGGACTTGGAAGTTCCCAGTCCTATTTTTGGCTTCAGTCCCATAGTACTGTAAAGTTTACCATCGTTTAGGAAAAGGGCTATAGACGGTGGAGTAGAGTTGCACTCAGGTCCAAATAATCTGAACCGACCTGGCCCCAGCCCACAGCCATCATCTCCGAACCCCACTCGATCACACAAATTAACTGTAATTACAGGTCCGAACCCAAACCGCCCCCCAACATTTTTAATTAAGCTTTGACTGCTTATACCACCGACTATTATTAACAGTTGTTGGACTTGCAAGGCTGAGGGGGCAGAAGAGAGCTGAGGAGTCGTCAAAGCGCATTAAATTCTTCCTCTGCTTCTGCCTATATTCTGCTCTGACATGTCAAATATTTTGTGATCTCAACTGTTTGGGTCATCGGCCGCGTGCGTCCGCTGAGTGTAGCGGCTGAATGAACATCATTTTGGGCTGATGGATCTGCCAGTAGTCCATCTGAAGCTTAACTGAACTTTTTACTTCTTTCCACTGGCCGGTCAGTGGGTGGTCAAACAGCCGCGTGCAGCAGGTGCAGTATGGCAAGCCATGTTTGCATATATTGGATTGTTGGCCGCACGCGTCCCTGACGCAATAAAAAGCCAGACACCGACCCAGCCTACACATTAAACACATTATTATAGCCCAGCCCGGTCCAAATCCGGGTCGGGCGGGGCCGGGCTCCGGGTTCGGGTTAGAAATGACAGCTCTACAGTGGAGCAGTCAGCAGCACTGTTGTCTTGAAGCAAGAAGGTTGCTGGTTAAACTCCTGACTGTGGCCTTTCAGAATGTTCTTTTTTGAGCATGCCTGGGTTTGCTGTGTGTACACTGGTTTTCCTCTTATAGTAAAAAATGTGCAGCAAAACTGCTGGCATATCCCTACAGAACCTCACTGACTTACACAAGGTGAGGTCAGTGAACAAGGCCAGGCTGATTCTGGCAGATCCTGATCATCTACTCCATTGTGAGTTCAGGTTGTTTCCATCTGGATGCAGATATCTGCTGCCCAGAGGTTTGACAAAGAGACTGAAAAAGTCATTAATCCTTGTAGCGATCAGGCTTCTCAATGAACAGTGATGATTTCTGTACTGTAATGTCTTAATGTCTTGTCTAGTATGAATGTTTTATGTGCGCAGTGACTGAAACAAATTGCCCCTTGGGGATAATAAAGATTCTTGAACTTGAAAAAACATTCATGTTAACACTTACTGTGCCTAGGCCTGAGTGTTTTTGCGAATAGTTTATTTTAATTTTAATGACCCTGTAATGGACTGGGCTCCTGTTTAGAGTTTCATCCACTGATTGTTGGGAATAGTCACCAGCTCAACAACTCCACACAAGATGAAGCGAGTTCAGAAAAAGTATGGATGGTTTAAGGTTTTGAGGGCTCTGCTCTTTTGTGTTTGTTTTGGCTGTGTCTTTTGTCTCCCTTACTTTTAGGCTTTCTAAGTATAAGTTTTACAAATTTATTTTAAACGTTTACAACTGTCTGGTATCCATATATTATGAGTGCTTTCTGCCATTTATAATTTAGGGATTCAAACTGTCTCCAAGCAACGGCCTCAAAAATGAGAGGTTTTAGGGATTCCCTGCAGAACACTGCATTGCAACAGGATGATGTCCACTTTAATTCAGTGGCTGACTGGTGGAGGAGTGCAGTTTTAGAGAGAGTCTGAGACAAAAGCTCAGACCAGAAAACCCCTGGGTCAGATAAGTTTTGACTAAATAGACCAGAGAGAAAAATCAGAGTCTGTTAACAGAACATCACAAACAGGAAAAAGACACCAAGCTTATTAAAAAAGAAGCCATAATTTAGCAACTGCTTAAAAAAATACACTTTAATAGGCATTTTGATACACAGTGGTGGGCACATTTCCACTAATCTGCTACAAGCTAATAGCAAAAGTTATTTTTTGTTTAACAAATTATCGATTAACTAATTTTAGAAACTGTTAACGGAATTAGCTTCCGCTGAATGAGGTTTCGCCAACTGTAAGTCTGCTAATAAAATTCACAAGTTTATACTTGTCTGTTGTGGGCGTGTCTAGAGTCCATTAGGCATGCTATTAGCTGACTACGTGTACATGTGACAAAACATGATTGGTCGACGCAGCTTCCACTGGAAGGAGACAAAGACGTGTGACACAGACTGTGATGGTCGTCTTAACGGTTAGCAACTTTGCATTAGCTTCAGCATTTTTGTTGTTTAACGTTGGTGAAGCTAAGTTTTTGGTCAGCTGTGCCCACACCACTGTTCATGCCCAGTGATGCTGAATTTACAGCCTTGGTTCACAAGAGAATGCCACAAAGAAGACAAATTAAAGATAAATTATTTTAATTTGTAAAATAAAGTCACGTGTCGTGACTTCTGATTTCCTTTGATGAAAACAATGAAAGTTATTTATTTATGTATTTTGTAGCAAGTTTTAATTGGGGGATTGACTATGAAAGTATAAGACATTTGCAGTTTTTAATTGACTGCATTGTTCACAGTTTAGTTTGTTAAGTTTATTCTAAAATTCTTCACTGTTATCAACTGAAAAATCAGTATTTCTCACGTTTGTCCTTAAAAGCAAAGATCACATTCTATAAACAAACAGAAATAAATTTCCCTGCTTAATCCTTTCTGTCAGGAGGAAGACACAGACTACAAAAATTACACTTGATTAAATAAAGAGAGGGAAGAGATAATTTTCCTGACATTTTGAAGCTATTTTGGCCAATAAGTACCTGAATAATGTCACTGTAAAAGGGTTGGGCCTGTAGACGCCCCATCCAAACCAGCTTCATCCCATCTCTACTGACATCCTCCTGCTGATGTTTTACTGAGTTCTTTAACCGTGACCCACAGCTGACCAGAAGATGTACGACCCTTTTAGCTTTATTCATTTCCTTCAGTCCTTTCTTTATCCAGAGGGATCGACAGAGGTTATTAGATGAAGGTGAGCTCAGTCGTTTAAACACAGCTTTCATCAATTTCAATTTTCCAAGCAATTTATTATTTATATGCTCACAGACTAGTCATGAGATACTCACTCTATTTTTTATTTTGTTTTACCAACTCTATCCATTCACTGAAAGGCTTTATTTTATTTTTTCTGAAAAAACAAACAAACAAACAAAAAAACCACTCCTTTGCGGATAAAGTTTTGTGCACACTCAGCTGTTTAAATACTTCCTCATTTATTACTTCACTCATGCAGTTTGGACTTTTGTCATCGATGCAAACAAACATTCCTTTTAAAACCATCGCTTAGTGTTTGATCCTCTCATTAAGTTGTTCGTTTTGACTCCATGACATTAGAAAGAGCAGCCATCGCTCTCTCTCTCTCTCTCTCTCTCTCTCTCTCTCTCTCTCTGTATGTGTGTGTGAGTGTGTGTAAGTGATGCATGTCTGTGTGTGTGCTCAGTTGTGTGTTCCTTCCACAGTGACATAAACATTTCTTTCACCCTCATCTATCTTCAAACATTTGACTATAAATGACATGTCAGCACACGACAAAATTAATTTATAAACACACACACACACACAGATGCACTCATATACACACTGGGAATGAAGTGAAATTGGATTGGCATTGGAAATTTAATTAAATAGTCAACACATCTGAATTCTGGCTAAATGGCAAGCTGATTAAAGATGTAAATAGGTGTTAGTCTTGATGGAACCATCACTGAACCATCACTTTGATTTTGTTGATCAGTTTTAAGGGTTATGCTCTGAAAATCTTAAGTAAACCAAATACAGACACAAAGAATCAATTTCTGTTTAGGCAATCAAAACTACATCATGAATCATTCAATTTTTGAGTAAGAAGAGCAGTTTTAAATCACTTATAATGTCTGATAAAGACAAACTCAGACAGTGAACTGTGGGGGATTTAATGCTGTTTCTCATTGTGTTTGTATAAAAATCACATTATATCCTTTATACTAAACTCAAAATGAAGTTAAAGAGTAGCATCTCTTGGAGGAGTGCAGGTCACTCACCACGTTTCATGCCAGAGTTTGAGATGAAGATCATTTCATGTTGACAAATGACAGAATTGTAGTCGTTTTAATCACACCTTAAAAAATAATGTTGTGTGCGATATTGAAAAATGTCATGCTCAGAACGTGCTGTGAATGACAAGCTACTATCAAACCAAGTTTGATCAAAAAAAAAATTCTAACCTTTATTTAACCAGGTTAATATGAAAAGAGATTAAAAATCCCTTTTTTAAGACAGACCTGGCCAAGAATGGCAGCAGCACACAACCATTACCACTCATAAAACCACACACATCAAAGCACAATTAAAATACATCATGGTAAATTATAAAGAGAAACAATAGAGAAAAACATCCCAAAAAATAAAATGAGACTAAAATAGAATTCAATAACAGGTCAAACATTTACAAACTGTTTAAGAATGGCCTTAAAATCATTAAAAGAAAAAAAATCTTCAACTTTCAGTCTTTTTATAGTTCAGTCCAGCTTGAGGGAGCAGCAAACTGGATGGATTTTTTTGCCATGATCAGTAAGAACCTTACATACAGTTAATAAAATTATGTCATCCGAACGCAGAGAATAACCTTCTGATGATTTCTTAATGACAAAGGACAGGAGATACGGGGAAGGTAAACCCAAGATGATTTTGTAAATAAGGTTATGTCAATGATAGAACCTGCAGGTAGATAAGGCAGTTCATCCTACAGTGACAGTGGTGAGTCAGGGTTTCAAGACCATTGATAAAATGTAGGGCTCCATGATACACAGAGTCTAACATATATAATCAATGAGAAGACACATGCATATAAATCATGCCTTCATAGTCTACGATGAACAAAAAAGTGGTGGCAACAAGATGTTTTTTTTAGCCTCAAAAGATGGACAAGATCTCATTCTGAAGTAAAAATCCAACTTTACCGTCATCATTTTTTTTCAGATGTTGAATGTGGGGAACAAAGGCCAGAGATTCATCAATAATAAAACCCAAGTATTTATGCTGAGATATTACTTCGATCTGAG
Organism: Nematolebias whitei; assembly: GCF_014905685.2. Classification (NCBI taxonomy): domain Eukaryota; kingdom Metazoa; phylum Chordata; class Actinopteri; order Cyprinodontiformes; family Rivulidae; genus Nematolebias; species Nematolebias whitei. The sequence continues at coordinate 26,317,112 of NC_056508.1, read as the reverse complement.
AGCTTTGAAAAGAGATAATGCGCAGTAACAACTGTGGATTAGATTTAGGCTTAGTATTATAAAACAGCATTATTTTTGATTTATCAGCATTCAAAACAAGCTTTAAATCGCTCCAATTGGACTGAACCACATTACAAGCTGCTTGAAACTCTTCTACAACACTTTGCACATTATGTTCATAGCACAATAGAAGACAGTGTCATCAGCATAAACTTTAAAATAAGTTTGTGGCACATTTTATCTAAACTATTAATATGGTTAATAAAACGAAGAGGACCAAAGACAGAGCCTTGTGGAACACCAGAGGAAACTTGAAGATGAGTGGAAGAAAGACCTTCCACCTGCACACATTGTGACCTGTAGGACACGTAGTTTTTACCATTCAACTGCTTGCTGCGAAAGTCCAATGTCAAAGAGCCTTTTCATCAAAATTTCTTGGTCAACTATATCAAAGCCTTTTGATAAATTAATAAAAATGTCCGCACAATGTTGCTTTTCATAAAAAAAACCCAATAAAATAATTTACTACTTTAAAAGTTGCTGTGTATACATATGTAAATGTATGTAGAGCTCATGAAATATGCCTCAATTTTGGCTAAATTGCATCAGTTGCATCAGCTTTTACCCATTGTCTATTTGTTTTAATCCTGTTCTAAAAACTCTTTGAGGCAGTCTTTTGTTTTATTTTTTTATTTTTTTAATTCAGTTGAGAATAAATAAGGATAAAATGGGTTTAGAGGCGGGACCAGACTTAGGAATAGTTCTAACCTCATCACATGTCTGACCTTTATTCCTAGAGTGTCAATTGCATTCTATTCTGTCGATGCCAGTGGTCTCCAAATATGTGAATCACCAAAGCATTTAAATGTTGTCCTATAGACCAGGACCAAGGTCTTTATTAGATGAAAGAATAGTTGGAATGGAACAAGTTGGGGTGGCTGTGGCTGAATGGTTAGAGCAGTCGTTCTCCAATGCGAGAGTTGGGGGTTCGAATCCACCAGCAGTCACATGCCGAAGTGTCCCTGGGCAAGACACTGAACCCCTCATTGCCTCTGATGTGTGTCCCATCAGTGTATGAATATGATAAAGCACTGATTAGTCTCATTAGAATGATTTGTTCAATTAGCTTTGTAAAGATCTAGTAGAGTGCTGTATGAATGGGTAAATGAGGCACAGACTGGAGTGTAAAGCACTTTGAGTATCTTGAAATAAGATAGAAAGGCGCTATATAAGTACAGTCCATTTACAAGTTATTGCTGTAAACACTGGTGAACCACTCATGTGAGATAGCTGCTTTGGATGCATCATGTAAGTTCTAGAATTGCGCCGCTCAAGGTGGCTGCATGTTGGAGCAGCTCTGTTACTTTCATTCTGAGATTTTGCTTTTGGAAACTTTAATTCCTGTTTTTCTGGATGTAAATAACATTTTCTGGATGATTGTTTCCTCTGGTATCGGATGTTGTGCAGCTGGAAGGATTTTTACTCAAACTCTTTTAGTTTATGACATTTGTTATGATGCGTAACCATGGCAACAAGGCAGTTTTCTACAACCAACAGAAGCTGATTAACATCTCAAAAGCTCAAATAATATCTCAACGACAGCCCCAAATCTCAAATGAGTTGAAAAGGATGTTCTGTGGACGCATTCTCATCTACCTGCCAGCTGTGCTCGAGTGCCTGACCACTGAGATCCTGGAACTAGCAGGAAACACGGCTCATGACAGCGGAAGGACAGGATCGTCCCTCGGCACCTACAGCTGGCTGTCCACAGCGACAAGGAGCTCAGCAGACTGCTGGGAGGAGTGGCCATCGCACTGGGAGGAGTTCTGCCCAGTAATCAGGCGGTCCTACAGCCCGGGGGAACCGAGAGGCCAGCCAAGTCTGGGTGGACGGATTGGACGGCAGCTGCAGCCAGTTTCTTAGGATCCACTGTGGGATGGACCTTTACAAGAGATCCTTCCTGCCTACAGCCATCAGCATCTATAACATCTCTTAATGAAACAAGAATAATGAGTTACACCAACAAATAATTTCCCTTTGGGATTAGTAAAGTATTTTTGAATTGAATGTAATGTTTATTTCAAGTTAAATTAGACTTTATTGATTTGTCAGTTTGTTTCCTTTTTGATAAAAATTTGTTTGATTCAACAACAAAAAAGCTTTTCTCTGGAAACCAATACTTCTTGATAAGTGTTAGTAAAATTTTCTTGTTCACCTTGAAATGGGCCTCTTAATCCCATACTCTTGCATGTTGAAAAATTAAAACATACCATGGCCACTAACTGCAGTCTCACAATAAAGGCTGCTGACAAAACTACTCTATGCAAAAATTCATGGGGGGAAACTGGTTTTTTAAGTTATCCAGGGAGGTAATTAATAAAATAGAGAACATTTCCCAGCACGTATTGTGAATACATTGTGTGTGTTTACTTCACAACTTGCCAACATTCCTGTACTGATTCTACAATTACAACTTGATTATTTAGTTTTTAGTAGAGGGAGCACCTACAACTAATACAGATTTATTGATAAAACCCCTGCTGAGCCAACGAGGAGATCACTATTTCCAAACTTCCTGCCACAAATCAGAATGCTCTGGGAACATTTTGAGAAATGAGAACCTTCCTCAATTATTGTAGTGAACATAAGCTGGTATGATAATATACTGGTACTTTTTTTTCATTCAACCTTTATTAATACGGGCTAGCCTCAATGAGCCATGAGGACTCATTTACAAGAGGGACCTGTAGAGCTAGGTGTTATGGCCTCACACTGATATAGAGGTATTTTGGGGATTAATTGTGATAATGCACATAATATAAATTATTATTTGTACATCTGCATTTGTACATCAAAGGAAGTTAACAAATATAGGTTTTTCCACAGGAAAGGAGCATTTCTCTCATTCTTGCTTTTGCCAAGCCTGAACTTAAGTGGAAGTATGTTTCAGTTTTGTTTTGTTTCTGCAAGCTGATGCAGAAACTGGCCACCAGTATTACTTGGCATTTGGGAAAGTGTAACTAAAAGACAAGCCTAGCAAACTGAAGCAGGGATCTGAATCACTTTCTTTGGAATTGAAAGACGGAGAAATGTTGAGCGGCTTCGGACGTTATCAGCCCATTAAATGGCCGTTATTAGTTGTTATCATCCCCAAATGTAGCGGTGAAACCTACCTCCTAGTAGGTTTAAAGGTACATTATTATTGTTACTATTGCAGATAACAGGCAGTGTCACACGGGGGTAAACCAGGAAGTGTCTTTTTTTTTTTTTTTTTCAGCTCATGTAACCCTTTTCCTAAAGGTAAGCTTACACCTGACCCAGAGGACCAACTCTAAACTTAACCCCCTTACCCTTGTGCTTTAAGCTAACCAAGACCGTAAACCTAACCGCCAGACCCTTTACTGTAAACCTAACCACGTGAAGCTATTATGAGCGCTAACAAAGGTAAAAACAGAGCCTATTATCATCGCTAACAACATCGCTAACAACATCGCTAACAACATCGCTAACAACATCGCTAACAACATCGCTAACAACATCGCTAACAACGCTAACAACATACCTTTAAACCCACTAGGAGGTACAGGAGGGGCCGTCTGACCGCTATATATGGAGATGATAACAATTAATAATGGCCGTTGAATGGCTGATGACATTTGAAGCGGGTGAACTGTTCTGGTGAAGAACTGTTCTTCCTGAGTGGTGTTCTTCTCTGCAGTGACGGTGAAGCACGTTGTCATATCTACTGCAGCACCAGAAGCAGCTTGCCTCTTGTACATTACCACCTGATAAATTTGTTTATTGTCTTTTAGGTTTTAGCTTTGGAAAGGCAAGTCTTTGACTTCCTCGGTTACCAGTGGGCCCCCATCCTTGCTAACTTTTTCCACATCATCATTGTAATCCTGGGCCTCTTTGGAACCATCCAGTACCGGCCACGCTATATCATAGTTGTAAGTACACCCAACTAAAAATACATTTATCTTTAGTTAAAAGCGTTTCCTACTTTCTTTTTTCTTCCAGTCAGTGTTGCACCTGTCTGTATACGGACTGTCCTTTAGTTTAAACATGTTGTCTTAAACTACAAACTGTGGAAAACTTGTTTGTGCATCGTGTGACACCCTTAAATCAATCTAATCTCCTGGTAATTAGAGCTAATTAAAGAGGGTAAGATCTTGTGGGGGGTGCTAAGTACCTAATCTGATTTAAACTTGGCTTCAAGCTTCTGGACAGAGAAGGTCATTCTCTAAAAGCAAAAAGCAAATCATGTGCTGCCTGCTGTTCACTATACATGCTGCCAACATGAATTTTTAGAAACACACTTATACACACTTCAGTCTTTATCAGACAGCATAACATTTATCGGAGGCATTAAAAACGAATTGTGAGCATCATTAAAAAGACGGACAGATGGCGACGTTAACAGGAAAGGATTGTGCAAGTGAAAAAATAAGAGGGAGTTAATAAAGAGAGACAGCACAGATAAAGAAGCATAAAGGGGAGCCGCACAGGATAAGATGAAGAAAAGGAGGAAGCGAGAGGTGAAAGCAGGGACAGTCGAAGCTATTGTTTCCTGTCAAGTGGAAAATGGGAGGCTGCAAGCTGAGGGGTTTCACAGTTCATAAAAAGTGTTTTTTATCGAGTCGCATGCTTTACCCTTTGCTTCTCCTGTGACATTTTAAACACATACTTCACTCCAGTCAAAGGATTTCACAAGCAGCAGTCACTGGTCAGTGAATACCACCCAGTACCACTCTGTGTCTGTCAGCAGCTGGCTGTCTGACTGTACAATTTTCTAAATGGTTGAGTCGTGAACTTTACTCAGCCTCAGCAGTTTAAAAACCCACAATTCCCGCAGGGTTCAAAGAGACTTACTCAAATTACTGACTTCTTCATGAAAGTAAGGCCA
>NC_056508.1:26298311-26311806 GCF_014905685.2 Nematolebias whitei | reverse complement strand
CCTTCAGAATTTTCTATATTTCTGCATAAATATGACCTAAAACATCATCAGATTTTCACACAAGTCCTAAAATTAGATAAATAGAACCCAATTAAACAAATGAGACAAAAATATTATACTTGGTCATATATTTATTTAGGAAAATGATTAAGTATTACATATTTGTGAGTGGTAAAAGTATGTGAACCTCTAGGATTAGCAGTTAATTTGAAGGTGAAATTAGAGTCAGGTGTTTTCAATCAATGTGATGATGATCAGGTGTGAGTGGGCACCATGTTTGAGTTAAAGGACAGGGATCGATCAAAGTCTGCTCTTCACAACATATTTGTTGAAATTTATCATGGTGTGAGCAAAGGAGATTTCTGAGGACCTCAGAAAAGAGTTGTTGATGCTCATCAGGCTGGAAAAGGTCACAAAACCATCTCTAAAGAATTTGGACTCGACCATTCCACAGTCAGACTGTGTACAAATGGAGGAAATTCAAGTCCATTGTTAGCCTCCCCAGGAGTGGTGGACCAACAAAGATCACTCCAAGAGCAAGACATGGCATAGTCAGCAAGGTAATTAAGGACCCCAGGGTAACTTCGAAGCAACTGAAGGCCTCTCTCACATTGACTAATGTTAATGTTCATGAGTCCACCATCAGTTGAACTCTGAACAACAATGGTGTGTATGACAGGGTTGCAAGGAGAAAGAAACTGCTCTCCAAAAAGAACATTGCTGCTCGTCTGCAGTTTGCTAAATATCACATGGACAAGCCAGAAGACTGTTGGAAGAATGTTTTGTGGACGGATGAGACCAAAACAGAACTTTTTGGTTTAAATGAAAAGTGTTATGTTTGGAGAAAGGAAAACTCTGCATTCCTGCATAAGAACCATATCCCATTTGTGAAACATGGTGGTGGTAGGATCATGGTTTGGACCTGTTTTGCTGCATCTGGACTAGGACGGCTTGCCATCCTTGATGGAACAATGAATTCTGAATTATATCAGATAAAGGAAAATGTCAGAACATCTGTCCATGAACTGAATCTTAAGAGAAGGTGGGCCATGTACAGTAGCAAGACAATTAACCTAAGCACACAAGTGGTTCTACCAAAGAATGGTTCAAGAAGAATGAAGTTCATGTTTTGGAATGACCAAGTCAAAGTTCTAACCTTAATCCAATCCAGATGTTGTGGAAGGACCTGAAGCAGCAGTTAATGTGAGGAAACCACCAACATCCAGAGTTGGAGCTGTTCTTTATGAGCTAAAATTTCTCCAAGCTGGTGTGCAGGACTGATCAACAGTTAACGGACATGTTTAGTTGCAGTTATTGATGCACAGTGGGGTGGTGGTCACAACTGGGTTCTCGTTATCTACTTTTATGACTTGTGTGAATATCTGATGATGTTTTAGGTCATATTTATGCAGAAATGTGGAAAATTCCAAAGGGTTCACAAATGTTCAAGCACCACTATATATCTATAGAGCAAAACGCATATTTATGGATGAATTTTAACCCCTTTTTTATTTGTTGTTTAGGAACTTACTTATATTTACTAAACTTGTGCTATGTTCTGTTTGGATGAAGTAGTTCTCCTGAAGCTAATGGGTGTTTTTGCTCTGCAGTATACAGTATGGGCTGCACTTTGGGTAGCCTGGAACGTCTTCATCATCTGCTTTTATCTGGATGTAGGAGGCCTGTCAAAGGTGAGGCTTTCAAAGTTTTTGTGGTCTGAATGTTACGTCACTCAAATATCTGCTGGGTCAGGAGGGTTGCTCTGTACTGTGATGAATGCTTTTATTTTCTTTAAAGTCATGGCTGCGGGCGTGTGGGGAGTAAAGGCTGATTTCTATTCCTCTGCTACACCGCTGGTGTCTTTAGGTAGAGCACAAACCCTAAAGATGTAAACAAAATATGGCCACAAAATGTACATTTTTATTTACATCAAACATCAACTGATGTTGGATATCTGGGTATTTTAAACATTGTTCTGGTTCAAAGATTAATCTAGTGTGAGAAGAGTATATTAAAGAGTGCAAACATTAACTTCTTATGATTTACCATTTATCTGAGCAAACACTGACCCTCGCTACAACTCATGAATGTTAATACATAGAGTTTTGTTTGTATATGGTCAGGTGACCTGATGAGGAGCTGTAGGTATTAACAACAGAAACACACACACATATAATGTGATGCATGGATCTTGTTCTACTGTCAGTTTGATTTTCTATCTCAGACTGATCAACATTAGTCATAAAAGTCAGACTAGGTTCAATATTTTGTGTCTGGGTCAGAAGAAGCCATATTCAAACATGAACTAAGCAGAGAAGTGATACAAAAATGCAAAGAAAACATATTATTTCCTTTTACCAATAACTGCACTATGCGGATTTGTGGGGGAATGGTGGCGCAGAGGTTAGAGAAGGTGGACCTGTGATCGAAAGATTGCTGGTTCAACTCCCAGTACGGACAACATCGAAATGTGGGATAGGTGAATCACCCACAACTGTCTCCACCCTCTTTTGCCCCACTCTGGGCCCTTGAGCAAGGCCCTTAACCCCCACCATTGGCCCCAGCTCTCCACTCCACACAGAAGAATGTGGTTGCATGAGAGGGCATTAGGCGTGAAAATAATTGCCAAGTCTTCGTGTGACTCAATTTGCTGTGGTGACCCCTGAAGAAGGGAGCAGTCGAAAGAAGAAGAAAAAAAGTATTATGCTGATTTGTTTGAAAAAAATCGTACAAATCATTTTGAGAAAAAAATAAGAATCCAAAATATATGACCTAAGTTACATTTTTACCCCAATTTTTGGCCCACTGCTGCACACCATCAACTCTGACATTAAAAAAGCCATTTTCAAGACATCAATTCATTTTTTTAAATTTTTTTTAAACCTTTATTTTACCAGGAAGAAATCCATTGAGATCATCAATCTCTTTTACAAGGATATCCTGGGCTATATACACATATAGCAACAGTCTTAAAAACAGTATCAATGCATTAAAAATAAAATATAAGTAAAAGAAACATACATCAATAAAACATAAAATACAATGTAAGTTAAGAAAATCACAAAACAGTTAAACATTACAGGTACAAGACTTGACTAAAACCTCAGACAATTTTTGTTTAAAACTAGCTAATGGAATAAAAGACTCTAACCTCAACTTAAGCTGCAGCTCGTTCCAAGACCACGGGCCGAAATAGGACAAACTCATCTTTGCTGACTCTGTGCGTACAAAGGGTACCTTAAACCTCAGCCAGCTACTGGCCCTGAGACTGTGTGTGTTCTGTAGTGAAATGAAATTGGAGCAGATATATGATGGTAATTTTCCTAAAATGGCTTTGTATATGAAAATATACCAATGCTTCATTCTTCGAACATTGAGAGAAGTAAGTCCAGCAAGGGTGTATAGAGTACAATGATGAGTCCTAAAGGATGAACCTGTTATATACCTCAGAGCAGCATGGTAAATAGGGTCCAATTTAGCTAAGGTAGTGGGAGAGGTAAATCTATAGACTGTGTCTCCATAGCCCAACTGTGATAAAAACAAACTTGTTACAAGCCGCTATATGGTGCTATATATATTTTATTTATATAGCACCAAGTCACAGCAGACATCATCTCAGGGCACTGAACAGAAACATTCATATATAAAAATAATAAGTTATCACTATTTATCTGACGAGCAGACTGCTTTGAATTTAACTCCATTGCAGAAACTCTCATCTTGAGCAAGCGTGAAGGCGACAGTGGAAAGGAAAAACTCCCTCATGAGGAAGAAACCTTTAGCAGCACTGCACATTAGCATTCCTCATATGGATCAGGAATCAATGTTATCCCCAAGAAACAAATTGTTGTACTACTAACATCAACCACACAATATACTAGTTTGAATGTCCAGAGGACCAGATTTAACTTTTTTAGACACACAATATACTGTATCTTGCAATTATTTAAAAATAGAGAGATGAACAGAGAACAGTGTTCAAACACTGGTTGCTGAGAGCCAACAATTTTGATCATTTTCACCTGAATCTCTATGTGAAAAGCCTAATGTGAAGTTTATGACTTCTGTTTTCAACATCCATGGCAGCAGACGGAATTAACACTGATGTCATGCATGGGGCTTTGAGTCCTTTCAGCTTATTATCTAGCTCCTGATAAAAGACTAAACCATAAAGCAAAAAAACCAAAACAAAAGCAAAACAGAAGCAAGAAAACAAGTTAATTTCCGCAGGGATCTGCAAAACTGAAAAATACCCAGGATGGTAAGACTTCAAACGGCACTCAAAAGTGACACAGATTAGCTGAATGTTTGTAATATTTGGCATAAAAGCTGCACTTGTCTTAACTTGCACACTCTTATGCCTTGAATGCTTCATTATTCTGGCTTTAACTCCATAGAGAAGTATGAACCAAGACTGACCAGATTGTTTATAAAGACGTCACCACCTGCAATCTTGCTGCGCACCCTAAAAGCATCTGTGGAGTCTGTTCTAGTTCTTTAAGACAAGTGGGAAAGTAGTTCATTTAAAAACAGTTTCAGTAAAAGGAGGATAAAAAAAATTAAAGGTAATTCTAAAACCACAAAACCTTTGATAGAAAACGCTTATTTTGAAAATTGTTGCAACAAACAAGTTCCACTTGAAAGTTAGAGGACAGTTGTCTCTTAATTTATCTTAAGTCTTCAGTTAATTTCAAAATGCTGCTGCCAGAGTCTTAACTGAAGTTAGTAGGACAGATCCAGTCAATTTTATTGTCAGTCACATCACATGTACATGAGGTGGAATGAAATTATGTACTCGGGGTCCCAGTTACACCCCAAAATAGCAAAAATGTAAAGTGTAAAAAGAAACATTATATAAGAATTCAAGATATTTGTTGAACGCCAAAATATTTATCCAGTTTTAGCTTCTCTCCATTGGCTCCCTGTCATATTCACAATTTAATTCAAAATCTTACTTCTAATCTGCAAAGCTCTCAACAACCTAGCTCCATCTTATATTAGAGATTTCATTGTTCCATATTTCCCAACAAAGCACTTCACTCTCAGACTGCAGGCTTGCTTGCGGTTCCTAGGGTTTCTAAAAGCAGAATGGGAGGAAGATCTTTCAGTTATCAGGCTCCTCTCTTGTGGAACTAACTTCCAGTTTCTGTCCATAAGGCTGACACATTGTCCAGTTTTAAGACTGGACATAACACTTTCCTTTTTGATAAATTCTATAGTTAGGCTTGGTTAAGGCTTGTTATGCTTCCATAGACGTAGACTACTGAAGGACAAATTGACCACATTTCCTTAAATTAATTGATAAAATTGAATAGTTTTGATTGATATTATTCTTATCTTAACATGTGATTCTTGACCTGCCATTGTGTATCTGTTCCTCTCAAACCCAACCAGTTGAAGCAGATGGCCACTTGTCCTGAGCCTGGTTCTGCTAAAGGTTTCTTCCTCATGAGGGAGTTTTTCCTTTCCACTGTCGCCTTCATGTTTGCTCAAGTTGAGAGTTTTGTGATGGAGTTAAACTCAAAGCAGTCTGCTCCTGACTTTTTAAATATATGAATGTTTCTGTTCACTGTCCTGAGTTGATTCTGTTGTGACTTGGTACTATATAAATAAACTGAATGGAATTGAATTAATTGCACCACATAACTCATTTAACAACGTATAAACCGGTATCAATAATTAAAGTTGTTATTATTATTATTATAATTATTATTTTACAAAAGTAGATTTATCTCCTAAATTGTCTTTTTGTCTGACCTTGTGTCAGATTTAAACTTTCCACTCAGCCAAAATTGTTGCAAAATAGAAAAAGCACAATGGAGCTGTATTCAGATTTGCCATCAACATATACTATAATTAAATATAATGCAGTGCCACCTGATTCAACATCCATCACGTCTAAAGGCTTTCATGTGGATGTAAGTGCAGTCAAAGTGAACACATTAGCATGCAGTGAACAGTGTCATGAATGTGTGCCATAGGCAGCTTGTAAAAATCCAACAGCAAACCCTAAGTTTCTGCTCCCCTGTGGGGGTCTGCGTCCTCCCTGATGAGTTTAAAACATATTTGATTTAAAAAAAATCAGGACCCTCCTGAACACAAAACGTGCATATGAACAATTTAATTCAAGATCAGATTCATATTTCTTCTTTTGTCTTCTCCTCTCACCTCTCCTGAGGAGAATCCTGCCCAACAACCTGCTGACCACAGAGACTAATGAATTCATGTTGGCAACGTTCATCTGACACCTGCTCAGACTGCCAACATGAGTTTCAAACACACCGTCCCAGGCTGCGGCGACTCTGTCATTGTGCGATGATCCTTGGCTCCATCAAGTGTGTCTGACGTTCACTACATATGTGTGAGTGTGTGTGGCCGTGTGCTCCTGCGTGGTTCCTCTTAGAATAATGGTGCTTGTTGGTGCCAGCTGCTTGGGGCTGAGGCTGGGCATTAACCTGACAGATGGAACTAGCTTGGGCTCAGAGCTCTGCATATGGTGGCTAGAAGGAAAGCTGGCTAATGGAGTGCACAAACACGCAGACACATACACATTCTCTCCACGTTGCTCGAGCAAACTCGACATACAGTCTTGTGAGAGGATCTGTCATGAAACAAAGTGAGCTAATTTTTTTTCTGGCTGGCCTTGATGGATTGTGACAGAAGTACTGGAGGGTGTGTGTGTGTGTGTGTGTGTGTGTGTGTGTTTGTGAGGGTTGTGTGTTTTCCAGACCCTCAGAGTGAAGGGACAGGTTATCACAAAGTCATACATGCTCTGTCACCTCCTATTGATCCTTTATCCCTTCCCCCACCATTTAAAACAAATAGACTGCTGCTGCTCTGCACACACCTCTGATTTAAATGGCCATCCACCGTCCCTTATTTATTCCCTGTCACATTCTGCACACAGAGATCACATCCATACAGGCCTTGGGTATATCTACATAAGTGTTAGAGTTGGAAAAAGTTTGATGTTCCTCAAAGTGTATACAGTTAATTTATTTTATTTTATTTTATTCCATCCATCCATTTTTTTCTGCTTATCCAGGCTCGGGTCGCGGGTGTAGCAGCCTAAGTAGGGAGGCCCAGACTTCCCTCTCCCCAGCCACTTGGGCCAGCTCCTTCAGGGGAATCCCAAGGTGTTCCCAGGCCAGCTGAGAAACATAGTCTGTCCAGCGTGTCCTGGGTCTTCCTCTGGGTCTCCTCCCAGTGGAACGTGTTCGGAACACCTCACCAAGGAGGCGTCCAGGAGGCATCCTAACTAGATGCCCGAGCCACCTCAACTGGCTCCTCTTGATGTGGAGAAGCAGCATCTGTACTCTGAGTCCCTCCCAGATGATCGAGCTTCTCACCCTATCTCTAAGGGAGAGCCCAGACACCATGCGGAGAAAACTCATTTCAACCGCTTGTATCCGTGATCTCGTTTTTTCTGTTACAACCCAAAGCTCATGACCATAGATGAGGGTAGGAACATAGATCAACCTGTAAATTGAGAGCTTCACCTTTTTACTCAGCTCTCTCTTCACCATGACATATCATTACAGTGCCTGCTTCTCTGAAGACACCGCACCTATCTGCCTATCGATCTCTCACTCCATTTTTTCCTTATTCGTGGACAAGAGATACTTGAAATCCTACACTTGGGGCAGGACCTCCTACCTGACCTGGAGAGGGCACTCTACCCTTTTCTGGCTCAAGACCATGGCCTCGAAGTTGGAGGAACTGATCCTCATCCCGGTTGCTTCACACTCGGCTGCGAACTGCTCCAGCAAAAGCTGTAGATCACAACCTGATCAAGCCAATAGGACCACATCATCTGCAAAAAGCAGCTATGCGATCGTAAGTCCACCAAAACGGATCCCCTCAACACCTTGGCTGTGCCTAGAAATTCTGCCCATAAAAGTTATGAACAGAATCAGTGACAAAGGGTGGAGTCCAACTCTCACCGGGAACAAGCCCGATTTACTGCCGGCAATGCAAACCAAGCTCTGACACCGGTTATACAGGGACCGAACAACTCATATAAAAGGGCCTGGTACCTCATACTCCTGGAGTACCCCTCCCCCCCCACAAGGTTACCCAAGAAACACAGTTGAACACCTTCTCCAAGTCCGCAAAGCACATGTAGACTGGTTGGGCAAACTCCCACACATCCTCAAGAACCCTGCTGAGGGTGTAGAGCTGGTCCAGTGTTCCACAACCAGGATGAAAACCGCACTGTTCCTCCTGAATCCGAGATTTGACTATCCGATGGACCCTGCATTCCAGATCCCCTGAATAGACCTTACCAGGGAGGCTAAAGAGTGTGTTCCCCCTGTAGTTGGAACACACTTTACAGTCCCCCTTTTTGAATAGGGGGACCACCACCACCTGTCTGCCAATCCAGGGGAACTGCCCCCGATGTCCATGCAATATTGCAGAGTTGTGTAAGCAAACACAACCCCACAACATCCAAAGCGTTAAGGAACTCCAGGCGAATCTCATCCACCCCCGGAGCTCTGCCACCAAAGAACTTTTTAACCACCTCAGTGACCTCAGCACCAGAGATTGGAGAGCCTGGTCCAAAGTCCCCATGCTCCACTTCCTCAGTGGAAGACATGCTGGTGGAACTGAGGAGGTCTTCAAAGTACTCTGCCCACCGACCCACTTCCACTAAACAGTGATGGTTGTGTATCCCCACCCCAAGACACCAGATAGTGGACCAGAGTCACCTCAAAGCCATATGGAAGTAATTCTCCATGGCCTCTCCGAACTCCTCCCACGCCTGAGTTTTTGCCTCAGCGATCACCCAAGCCACATGCTGCTTGGATTGTCGGTCCCCACTAGCTGCTTCTGGGGTCCCACAGGCCAAAAAGGCCCGATAGGACTCCTTCTTCAGCCTTACAGCATCCCTCACCACCAGTATCCACTACTGGGTTCGAGGGTTGCCGCTGCTACAGGCACCAACATCCTTGTGGCCACAGCTCTGATAAGCCAACTCGACAATGAAGGCATGGAACATGGCCAACTCAGAATCAATGTCCCCCACGTCCCCTGGAATGTGTTTTGAAGTTCTCTGGGAGGTGGGAGTTAAAGCTCTGTCTCACGGGAGATTCTGCCAACCCTCATGATACGTTTGGGCCTGCCAGGTCTGAGGGGCATCCTCCCCCACCATCAGAGCCAACTCACCACCAGAAAGTGGTCAGTAGACAGCTCCGCCTCTCTCTTAACTCGAGTGTCCAAGACATGCGGCTGCAGATCAGATGAGACGACAACAAAGTTGATCATTGAACTGCGGCCTAGGGTGTCCTGGTGCCAAGAACACATATGGACACCCTTATGCTTGAACATGGTGTTCATTATGGACAATCCATGACGAGCAAAGAAATCCAATAATAGAACACAGCTCAGGTTCAGATTGGGGGGGGCCGTTCTTCCTAACCAGACCCTCCAGGTCTCACTGTCATTGCCCACATGAGCGTTGAAGTCCCTCCCAGCAGAACAAGGGAGTCCCCAGGAGGGGCACTTTCCAGTACCCCCTCCAAGGACTCCAAAAAGGGTGGGTAATCTGAACTGCTGTTTGGCGCATAAGCACAAAGAACTGTCAGAACCCGTCCTCTCACACGTAGGCAGAGGGAGGCTACCCTCTCATTCACTGGAGTGAACCCCAACATACAGGCACCAAGATGGTGGGCAACAAGTATGCCCACTCCTGATTGGGACCTCTCACCAGGGGCAACTCCAGACCCTCTCAAGGAAACTGGTTCCAGAGCCAGAGCCATGCATTGAGGTGAGTCCGACTATTTCTAGCCAGTACCTCTCAACCTCTAACACCAGCTCAGACTCCTTCCCCACCAGAGAGGTGACACTCCACATCTCAAGAGCCAGCTTCTGTAGCCGAGAATCAGACCACCAAGGTCCTTTCCCTTGGCCACCACCCATCCCACATTGCACCCAACCCCTTTGGCCCCTCCCACAGGTGGTGAGCACATGGAAATGAGGACCCATGTTTCCTCTTCGGGCTGTGCCTTTTATTTTTTCACCCTTTTTAAAAAGTATTTGCAATCAGTAATGTATTAATATAATGTCTACAATTCCTTGAAGGAATACTTATCGACAGAGTTTTAAATTAAATTGGTCTTGCAATGAGAAATGACTAAATGATAGTATTTTTGATCAAACCCGGTAAATACCCTGTGATGTCATGTAATATCACATGAAAATCACATGATCTGTTGGTGCTTAAAGTAGGGGTTGTGAATGATTTTCAGCTACTGCCACACTAAATTTGAGTCCAACATCTGTAAAGCTGACTGAGCTACAGCCATTTGTGTGATGGCTAATGTGGGTCAGCTGTTGCAGCCATCTTAAGTTGTGTTGACTTCAAAAGTTTATTAGTTTCACATGTACACCCAATGATTACTTTATAAAAGTTTCATTAAGACCAGTCAAATGGTTCATGAGATATTTTGCTAACAGACAGACAGCGTTGACCCTGGCTCAGTTTCTGTAAAACATACTTGGTTCTACCTATTTTAGTGTTTCCTAAAATGTGTTGGCTGCGGTGGCCATTTTGGATCAGATTTACTCTGAAAGTCAATCAGTTGTAGAAGTATATTTATGGATAACTATCTAAAAGTTTCATTAAAGTTTGTTCAGCGGTTCGAGAGCTACACACACTCACACAGATACAGGCGAGAAGATCCCCCAGGAGAAAATACAATAATCCCAAAATGATGCAATCGATTTCTAAAACTGGTTTAGTTAGGATAAAATCAATGACAAAAATCTGTGGTAATCTGTACCTTATCAACTGATTAATACTGATCACTGTATTATATTAAATTTCAATTTGCTAAATAACTCACTGACTACAAAACAGTTACACAATACGTATTTATTATTATTTATTTATTTACAAAAATCTGCACGAGCCTAATGTTCTTGATTTTATGTACATGGGTGCGGATGTGTTATAAAATAACCTCCAGCTTCCCTCACTTTCTGTTTATTTACTCAGCTGATCATGTTGAGCAGTCTCTGATTAAAGCACAGCCATGTTCACACTGCTTTATTACATTTAATTAGATAACAGGCTGCCAGCAGTTACAGAGGAGACAACAACATCCACTTGGGTATTTAGGCCTCTTCCCAACTGTGATCAAACAGGACTTCTTACCTCTGTTTTTCACAAAGTCCTTGCTAATTAAATTCCCACAATTTAATAGACTATGATTGCATGAACAGTATGGCTTCTATCAGCAAGCTTACTCTAAATAAATGATATAGAAGGATTGATTTGGGCTTTTGAATGCAAGGGAGCGTAACAATCCCCCTGCCGACTGCAAGTTGCCCAAAGTCCCTTCAGTATCGACTGCTGATGCACTGCAGTCATGAGTGTTGCTGCAACTTAAATAGAGATGGCTTCCTCAGCTCGCAGCATCAATCAATGAGATCTGTCAAGTCATTAGTCCTTCCAGGCCCACTTTGACCCTCAGCCGTCCTTGTTTTTCTGACTTCCTGTGTGACAAATAGCAGAATGACACACAATGGAAGTAAGAGGCAGAGATTGATGAGATGTAAAGAAGAAGAATGAAGTTTAATCATTACTTTGATATTACTTGGGACTAGCGTTAGATAGTTTTTGTACCTGTACCACGAGCATTGAAAGCTGTTCCCCAGTCATTATGTATGTGCTGTTGATGTGTGTTTGTGAGAGGGGGTTGATAGGAATCAGAGATGTTTCCTGACAGCACTTGGTTCTGTTAATAATGCATGTCTTGTCACTGAGGAGCAGATGTGGGGTTAGATTGCTGTATTGGGGTATTGATTAGCAGCAGTGTCTGCCCCACTTTACATGTGGGCTTATATGGCAAAAATTACCATCACATTCAGAAAAATAAAACTTGTTCCAAATGCTGAATTTAAAATAAATAAAACATCTTATATTTGGATTAAGAACATATTAAACTTAACTCAAACCCAGAGGGATGAGATTTAATGAGGTCATAAAGCAAAGGGTCACATGACTAAAGGTCACGGGGTCATTTGGCAGCGACTCAGGGTCATTCTTCCATTAATCATGTAAAGAATGTGTTAACCTTAAAGTTTAAAACATATTTGCGGCCATACATTTTTATTTGACTTGATTTTAAGATATTAGTCTCTGGAGGTTTTCAGAATATTTGTTTATTAGCTGCAAAATCTTCATATATATATTTTACAAAAATACATTTAAACATGCCAAAATCAAAGTCTAATCAAATGCCTGGCATTCCTTAGATGACTGTTTGTTGCCCGCAACCTTTCCTGTCAGAGTTTTGAACTGAGAATTTTTTATTTTGAGAAATGATGGCATTTGAGACAACTTGGTCCAACTTTAGAAAATATTGTTATGTGTTATCACATGTGATCTAGACTGTTGAAGTATCTGCTGCAAATGATTACAACCACATCAAGTTTTAAGTCGATTTTGGTAAACTGACATGGGCATAACATTATTTCACTTTTCTTTTTGGCTGTGGGCAATAATTGAAAGATCTTATGAGATACTTTGCATTTGTAAATGACAAAACCAACAACAATAGAAAAAAATACATGCACTTTTCCAATTTGCTATGGAAGCTCCTGCTCTTAATATAGTAAATATGAAGATTATTTGGGGCTGACAACATTTCATTAATGAAGTAAACTTGGATGAACCATGCTCAATAGCACAAATTTATGAAACAAAAAATGTTAAGCTTTGTGAAATTAAGATCCCTGCATGTTGAAACTCCTGCCTGGTGACATGGCCTTGTGTTCTTGTAAAGAATAAATGCACCATACGTAAAAATATAGACCACTCATAGAGGTTAATGCATTTCTTCTCTTCCAGGACAGCGACCTGCTGACGTTTAACATATCGGCTCATCACTCTTGGTGGAGTGAACACGGTCCCGGCTGTGTGAGGAGAGAGATGCCCCAGACCCCCGGAGTGCACGCCACAGAGAGCCACTCCTACATCACCGTCATGGGCTGTTTCATGGACTACCAGTACATTGAGGTCATGCACAGCAGCACGCAGATCCTCGTTGCTGTGAGTACAAGCTAACAATGAACAGCACTGACATGTTCACATGAAGAGACTGCTCTAAAAGCAGGCTACATAATGTGAGACCTCACTCCTTTAACAGTCAGTGGGATTCATGTAGAGAAAGTGAACACGATTGAAAAGAAGATTCTTTTTTTAAGGTATGGTTCTACAGCTCTCTGGTATTTAGACTGTCCCAGGCTTCCTTCCTTGGCTCTGGATCCTGAGTGAAAAAATGAACTGTTTTGTCTAGTTTGTGATCTGAGCTGCCAGCTACTAACAAGTTCATCAAACACTGGAAATTCTATTGTTCTTATACAGCCTATAATCAATGCACTAGAGGCTCACTTCCTGCCGACGTCTGTTTGCACAAACCCACATTTGACCTGCTAACCTCTTCCTCATTGATTACAGCGGTATATAAATAGACAGATATATATATATATA
>NC_056508.1:26267378-26297911 GCF_014905685.2 Nematolebias whitei | reverse complement strand
CCTTTATTTATGCAGGTAGTCTCATTGAGCCACGAGAACTCATTTTCAAGAGAGACCTGTTTTAGGGAGCAAATGGTAAAATCTTGCTCAGGGGCCCAGAGTGGGTTGAATGAGGGTGAAGGCAGGTGTGGGTGTTTCACCTTTTCCACCCACATTTTGATGTTGACTGTACCAGGAGGTGAACCTGCGACTTTCTGATCCCAGGACCATCTTCTCTAACCTCTGCGCCACCACTCCCCCATATGGTTGACTCCCCAACCCCAAATCAGACTATAGTCCAAACTTTAATATAAAAAAGACTCAGCCTTTGAAAGATTTTGTTGAAGTATATAAATTATTTGCTTTGAATGAAAACCAAAAAAAGCTTTTTTAAACAACTCATTTTTTCCCCCCATATTTTTATACTAATTCAATTACAGTAGTCCCTTGATACTTTGTGTTCGTTTATTGCAGACTCGCTCTATCACGGCTTTTCAAAATAAGATTGGACATGACACACAACTGGCTGATTGATGGATGAGCCACATGATCTGCATGGAATTTTTATTTAAAATAAAGTATTTGAAATTATTTAGCACCTCCTGCACCTTTGTGCAGCCCACAATGCAGGATAAGCTTCCTTCTGCAGCTGATCAGCTGTTCTTTGTGCAGAGCGGCGAAGTGGGCGCGGCTGAGAGCAGTGGAGGCAGGGAGCTGAAATCATGACATTGTGTGCTCTTTTAGATAGCTTAGAGTTTAGAAACATTGTTTAGAATATTGCAGGAGTGTGGGAAAGGTTTAAAACACCTTTTATATATGTATGTATAAATAATAAAATAAATTACTACTTACTAGTTGTATTACTATTCCTATTTTGTGGTTTTTCACTTATCAAGGGACTTCAGGGTACGGATCCCCCACGATAAACGAGGGACTGCTGTAATTGTTTTTCTACAAGAGGACATTACTTTTACTGTTTCAGACCATCATAAATGCATTGTAAGTGCAGATGAGACAAGCGTTTCAGTCGTTCTTCTGATCATCTCTGCATTGTATGGTTAAAAATGTTAAAGCTACACACAGTCTGCAGCAAACAGACACAAATGACCCTGAAGGCTGTGGTCCAGATGACAAAATGTCAAAATGTCACAGAGGACCTGCGAAACCAGACGCAGACGCTACAAATTCTCCTAATTAATGTCAACAGCTGGACTTTTACCAAACAAGACTAAGTTTGACTCATTTCTTCAGATATCTGCTTGAATCTGCTTGTTTAGGTGAAATTAAAGAAAAAACACGGTGGCCAGACAGATCATTGTTACGTGGTAAAATTAGTTCCCCAGAAAAGAATCATCACTGTTCTCATGAACGGAGGAGACTGAACTGGATTATTTAGCCGCAGTTTGGCTCATTTAATGCTTTATTTTAAAGTCCATCATTGTGCAGATAACACTGGGTGGACAGAAAACAGTGTAAATGTAAAGAAACAGAAGAAAATGAGGGGCTGCTTTTTCCTTTTAGTCTGGGTTTCAAGGTCACGAAAAAGAGGCCATTAAATATTTAGTTTAGGCTTCAAGGAACGTGTTTCATTAAGATGAAAAATGTGGCTCTGTCTGCCGGTAACGGTAGGATTTCTGACATCATCTGCTCAGATTTATTAGGAGCCCAAAGGAAGATGTTCAGAAGTGAAGCATTAGACTAGGTCAAATCAGGCCTGTTTTGCTGCTTCGTCCTGCCGCAGGCGAAAAGTAACCGCCGTTTAAAGGATGAGCTTGAAGTAGGAGCATCGTTTTCAAACTGGGACTTTGAATAATTCATCGCTCAGGAGAATGTTTGTCTTCATCCCCGCCTCCAGTCTTTGTTGCTTTTACTAAATCCAAACAGTTCGGATTTTTTTTAAACTTCTTGGCATCTCATCAGTGTAGTAAGCAGAACCTCTGTCCTCGTTTTTCCTTTTCTTGTGCGCTGTTAAATAAAAAAGCTGAGTGTGAGGAAACATCTAGAGTGAGATGGAGGGAAGATCAGAACATGCGATCTTCAGTTTACATCTGTACACATTACGCTGACATGCTGATGGGAGCAGTGAAACGTAAGGTTCTTGGCCTTCTATCAGTCAAAGCCTACGTAAACTTACATTTACAGTAATTATTGTATCATTTAACTGACGACGTAGCGTTCTGCTGATGTGATTCTATTCCCTATAAACCAGAGTTAGTAGAAGCTGATAACGAGTGGAATTGTAGTTTGTGTCATTCTCGTTCCATTACTCATTTCCTCTGTTTGCATGTTCCCCCCCATCACAATCTCTCCACTCAGTCTGTCTTCCTGTCTTCTTTTTCCTGCTCAGATCTCTCACTTTTTGACCTTCTTGTCCATCAAATTTCCACAAACAGAACAGACAGAAATAACAGTTCATCTTTTTATGTTTGTGCTTTTCTCATTTCCTTTCACTTTGGCCTCTTTTCGCATATCAGGTGCTGTCATACTCTTCTGTGGCTGCTGGTTTATCACCAGTGGCTTGTGTGTGTGTGTTGGGGGTGGGGGTGGGGACACGCCCCTTGGTTAATTATAGAGGGGACATGGGCTGCTCTGCATTTGTGAATGTTGTGGTTCGCTCAGTGCAACAGCATGAAATCAGCACGGTCACCCCGCCCAGCTTGACATTCACTCGAGGGGTCAGGGTTCCCTCTTTGATGAGTCCATTAGTCCATGTTCTGTTTTTAAACCCTCGTGCTGAGGAACCATCATCACCGGGCATTACCATGTTTTTCTTCCTATTTTTATATAAGTGGCATGGTGGGCCTTCTGTAGGGGATCTTTGATGTTCTTTTGTTTGAAGTAAAAAGTATTGTCCACAGTCAGTATAGTTCAGTAAGTAGCCATGCATTTACCAAGATGTTAAATCCCATGAATAAAAAAAAACAAAAATTTTTAGTGAATTCACAAAATGTATTTTTAGTGTTTCATCCCTGTGTCTGCACAGAAACTTTGTTTTAGGAGCCCTAAAATTGTATATTTTAAAAATGATTTCCAAAGTGAAAAATTTTTGAAATGCCACCTTTGCTTTTTAGTGTAAACGAAAAAACATAACCTTTTAAAAAACAATAATGTCAAAGCCATCCATCCATCCATCCATGCATTATCTTTTACCTACTTCTTCTTTTTCGGGTCGCGGGTGTCACTGGTGCCCATATCCAGCCATCACTGTGCGAGAGGTGGGGGACACCCTGGACAGGTCTCCAGTCCATCACAGTGACACATAGAGAAAAAAGACAAACAACCATTCACACTCTCACTCTCACCTAGGAACAATTTAGTTAACAATCAGCCTAACATGCATGTTTTTGGTCTGTGAGAGTAAACCTGAGTACCCGGAGAAAACCCACCCATGCACGGAGAGAACATGCAAACTCCACCCAGAAAGGTCCCAGACTGGGATTTGAACCGGCGACCTTCTCTCTGAGGGGCAACATCTCTACCAGCTGAGCCACCTAATGCCAAAGCTCCACCTTTAATTTAACCTACGCCCAAATTGTCATTTTTCTTGTTGTGTACCCAGTGTACAAGCTTTATGTGCATGCTCTGAGCCTTGTTTCCTGTTTTTGGTGTGTTCTTGAACAACATTACAGCGCCACATACAGATCTGGTATCATTACTAGTGTTATGGGGTCGTTTTCAGGGTTTCCACAATGGATGACAATGGACAATGGATAAAGAGCTTCATTTGTTAGTCTGGCAAAACCTCTACATTTTTTCAATTTATTTATTATTATTATTTTTACAGTACTATTTGACCTTTTTAACTTTTAGGAGAAAGCAAAAAGAACATAAGAAAACGTCAAAATTTAAAACAAAATGCTCTGAAGTTTATCGGATCATTGTTTTGTCTGGATTTCAGGTTTGCTTTTTTTTATTTTTAGCCCAGCTAACTTCAGTTTGCTCCCTACCTCTCCTTTAGACCTCATGCAAACTCCCTAAAGTGTTTTAAAGAAAAGAAAAAGCAGTGGTTTATTTTCCTCTTGCATTTGTAACTTGATGTGGAGGATCACAGACTCCATGTGCTCTAACATATGAAGCTGGGCCATAGAAGGCCCGTGTGTTTGTGCACACGTCAGCTTGCATTTGGACAGGCGGGTGGGGGTGGGGGATACAGAACAGGTGGATGTGGTCTCTGCAGTCCCTATCTCATCAAGGTTTGTCATTAGGCACGCAGCTGCCCACACACACAAGCACACACATCTAATTTTCTGCAGGGACGCGTGCTGCCTTATTGCCAGACGGAAAGTCCTGTGTAATTAACCTGCAGGACATCTGCACCACCCCTCTCCACACAAGCCCTTCCCTCTTCTCTCCCATGTGATTTATTTTTCCTACAAATTCTCTTCATTATATTGCCTGCAGTGAGTTTACTTCTGACACTTTGCCACAGTCAATATGTGTATTAATTAGCTGGCAGATTGACTCAAATATCTATTTCCACCCATTTATATAGAGGCTGCTCACCTGTAGCCAGATGACATCTGCAGAATGTTAAAACGGACACGATGCTAAATCTAATATAAAATATACAATGTTTCATTTGATAAAATGTAAGGTGATCTTCTGACAATCCTATATAACCTACATTTACATTTCAGATTTAACATTTCAAATTACCTTTACATTATTACACGTTCAAACGTTCAAATATCTTATTCTTTATTGATTATTGCACCTTTTCATGTGTGTTAGTGGTGCTATAAGACAAGTAAAATGTTCTGGCATTGGGTCATTCCACCACTTTAGTATAAATTTTTTCTACAACAGACATGTTTAGTTTTCTGTAGCTTGACCAGCATGACCAAATGGTTTCATTTTTGTGAAATCACTCTGATTAAAGATCAGTCACTTTACATATTTGTCAAGAATAGAAATGTACATACCATATTTTCCGGTGTATAAGTTGCTCCGGTGTATAAGGTATAAGTCACATCAGTCAAAAAAAGCATCATGAAGAAGAAAAAAACATATATGTCGCTTTGGCATACAAGTCACATTTATTTTGTCACCACAGACTCGTTGCATTTACTATGCATTTATTATGCATTTATTATACGTTTATTTAATTGTCAAAACAACATTTCGCCTGCGTGGCACAGTGCCATCCATCCATCCATCCATCCATCCATCCATCATGGCCAGAGCCACTAGCTCTCCAGCGTTCCTCCACCTGCACCATCTGAGTGAAGCGAGCAGACACGGGAGGACTCACTATTGCAGTTTTTTGAAATTTAAAGCGTAAGTCAAAAATTACTTAATTAAAAATTGGGGGAAAAAATATATATATATGTAAGTTGCTTCGGCATATAAGTCACAGGACTGACAAATCTATGCACAAAACTGTGACTTATATGCCAGAAAATACGGTACTCATCTGATTGTGCTCATTATTTGTGATTGTTGTTAAAGGTAGAGCTTCTGTCTATAAACCTGATTTTATTAGCCATCATTTACAAATGCACTCTTTTTATCCAGCTCTACAGCAAGCTCATTTCTCATTTCCTAAGATGTCTATATACAAACTGCTGCTCTTTTTTTATCTCGTTATCTGAGGAAACAAAAGAAGAAATGATGAAAAATGACAGATACACGTTATTTCTTTCCACAACTGGAGTTTTTTTTTCTCCCAGTTTTTGCATGAAACCAAGTTTTATGTCCTCAGTTCTGTGTAATATTTAACAACCGTGGTTCGCTCTCACCAGTACAGGAATCGAGAAACAAAAGAAGGGAGTGGTGCCTAATTTTAGCAGACGTAAACACAGTGAGTTGGACAGAAAGATCACAAGGACATTTTCATAATGCAGTCACAGTAATGTGGACTTGTATCCATGAAATGACAAAAATCTACAGATCAGTAAAAAAAAGATGGATAGATGACGTGTGCAGCTCATCCTTACAGACACATTAAGATAGAGTCGCCATTTAATTACCGTGACATTTATTTCTAAAATAGTTTTTGAAGCCCCACAGTGACGAACTCCATCTGTAAAAGAAGTTAATTAAAATGTGTACGAAAATGAATAGGATGTGGACTTTTTTTAATATATCTCAAGTCAGGAAGTAACCGTACAGACGATTGTCACTTGTTATTAAGGACTCTGACCTATATTATCTGGACCCTACAGCAAAATGCCACCAAGTGGACTCTTCTTTAATCTTCTCCCTTTGCATGGGGCGAACTTTTGAGCTGTCAGCAGTTTAAAACAGATAAATGGGAGATGGAAGTGATTCCCTGTGACCTTTGAGAGGCACCATTTCACTAGGCCTCTTAATATAACAGTTGTGACATGGCCACTAAAACAAACCTGTCTTTAAGTAACCTCTGGTTGTCCAGAGTCACTGTATGACAAGTGACCATGCAACAATGTGAGTTTACAAAAATAAAGCTGACATTGATTCATAGGGAGCTTGGAGTCCTACCAAAATCAAGTTTCAACATTGTTGCTCTGAACTGTTTTCACCATGAAACTTAAAAATAGTGATGTGAACTTTCAAGAGTTCTTCTAGCCCTGGTTTGATGTGTTTCCACCAAACTCTGAGGTTCAGGGTTGGTTAGACAAAACAGAATGAAGCTGATGATGTGTTGCTTCTCACCAACTGTGTGCAGCTGAAGAGTCACTGCTGGTCAGATAACCAAAATGTGAAAGGAGAACAGGAGAATTAAACCAGTAAAGCATAAATGCAGCCTGTTACCCTGCAGCTTGTTCAAACTTCAGGCCAATCTCAAAACTTCCATTTCTTTCTAAAATCTTGGAGAAAATAGTTTTTAGTCAACTAACCAAGTTTTTGAATGTAAATGGAATTTTTGAGATTTTTCAGTCAGGATTTAAACAACTGCACAGCACCGAGACAGCTTTAGTAAGGGTCTGTAATGAGATTCTGCTAGCAAATGACTCTGGTCAGTCTGTGATCCTGGTACTCCTCGACCTTACCGCTGCATTTGACACTGTTGATCATAGCATCCTTATGTCACGGCTAGAACACTGGGTTGGGATTACAGGGGTGGCACTAGAATGGTTCCGTTCGTATCTGGGTGACAGGAGTTTTTGTGTTAACTTTGACAATCATTTATCTGCTTCTGTCCCTCTTTCCTATGAGGTCCCACAAGGCTCCATTCTTGGACCCCTTCTGTTCTCATTGTATCTGCTCCCCTTGGGGTCAATCCTGAGGAAACATGGTATTTCGTTTCATTGTTACGCCGATGATTCTCAGATTTATCTGCCTTTAAAACCAAAAAGTTCCTGCTCCATCCACCCTTTGCTAAAATGTCTTGATGACATCAAGACTTGGACGGCTGCAAACTTCTTGAGTTTTAATGATCAGAAGACTGAGGCCATTGTGTTTAATCCAAGCTCTACCACTGTCACTGATCCTGTAAACCTGCACTCCCTTCAGCCACATCTAAAGCATTCGGTTACCAATCTCGGGGTAGTGTTAGACTCGGACTTTAAGTTTAGTAAACAGATCAACTCTGTTCTACAAAAAAGCTTCTTTCAGCTAAGGCAGATAGCAAAGCTTAAGTCCGTTCTGTCCAGATCTGACCTTGAAAAACTAGTCCATGCATTTATTACAACCCGGCTGGACTACTGTAACTCACTTTATGTTGGGGTTAGTCAGACTTCACTTTCACGTCTCCAGCTCATACAAAATGCGGCAGCTCGGCTTTTAACAGGAACTCGCAGGTTTGAGCACATTACTCCGGTTCTGTCCTCCCTTCACTGGCTTCCTGTGCATGTCAGAGTTGATTTTAAAATTCTCCTGCTGACATTCAAGTGCATTAACGGCCTTGCACCATCATACCTCTCTGACCTTCTTCATCCTTATACTCCTTCTTGGGCTTTGAGATCATCAGACCAGCTGCTTTTGGCCGTACCAAAAACCAGGCTGAAGCTCAGAGGAGATCGAACATTTTCAGTCGTGGGCCCTAAGCTCTGGAACAATCTGCCCATCAACATTCGACAGGCTACCTCAGTCTCTGCTTTTAAATATCTCCTAAAAACTCACCTATACTCATTGACATTTAACACAGGGTGATCGGATTTAGATTTAGTTTTTCATTTATGCTGATTCTGTTTATGCTTTTGTTATTATTCCTATTTAACACAAGGTCATCAGATTTGATTTAGTATTTCATTGTTTCTGACTGAGTTTATGCTTTTTGTTATTTCCTTTACTTTTGACACAACGTGATCTGATTTAGTATTTCATTGTTTCTAATTGTTTTTGGATTTACATTTTTATTCCATGTGCTGTAAATATATCTTGCTACTTTTTATTTGATGTTGTGATATTTTTGTTAAGCTCTTTGGTAACAGTTTCTGTTTTAAATGTGATCTGTAAATAAATCTGACTTGACTTGATAAATGTCCTATTGGAACCTGCCATCCATTTTCTGCCACTTCTCTGTGATTGGGCCGCAGAGGCAACAAGTTCAGGAGGGAAATCCAGACATCCCTCTACCCAGCGACACTCTCCAGCTTCCTCCTATGGTGTCCCAAGTTGTTAGCAAGGCCAAAGATGGTATATCCCTTTAATAAGTTCTAGAAACCCTTCAGAGAAAGGTCAGGAGGCATTCTAATTTGATTCCTGAACCATTCTAAACCACCTACTTTTCTTTTGATGAGGAGAAGCAATGACTCTACTCCAAGCTCCCCCAGATGATGGAGCTTCACGCTTCATGTCCAAAGTTGAGCCCAGCCACCCTATGGAGGAATCTCATTTCAGCTGTTTGTCTTCTGGGTCTAGTTTTTCTTTTAGCATGATACATACTGTACCTCATGACCATAGGTGAAGGATGGAACATGGATGGCACCTGCACTAGCCCTGAAATGGAGCACTACCCATGACATTTCTTTTGGACATATCCCATTTTAAATCTTGCAACCAGCTGGTTGCACTGACCATCTGTCAGCACCACATCATACCCTCGAGCTGCAGTGCTGTCTTACCCTTACACACATACTGATCGTTTTGGCTCTGTTACTACTTCCCTTGGCAACCTGGAGTAATAACACCACCATGTTGACTTCAACCTTCCATCATCTTGATATGTACATAAATCAAACAAAAACAGGAAGAAGTCATTTCAGGCCTGGATTGAAAGTATTTTGTGAAAGTGGTCACTGTTCTGCCTCTATTCATCCTCACCATGACTTTAGACAGGCAGAAGTGTAATGTTTTCTATATTTTGTATTCTCTTTATTAGTCTTGACAACCTTCTACTTTCTATTTAATTCAATTCAGGTTATTTATATGTTGCCACTTAACAACAAAAGTAATTTCAGGACACTGTACAAAAAAGTGAACAAAAATGAATCACTAAAACAAATCTAGAGTCAAATTCAATCACAGTTATTATATTCCTATTATAATACAACACATTCACAAACAGCACTTTATGAAATGACAATTAGTAAAAATCACTTATGTAACCCATAAACCAAAAAAATCATGTTGACACTTGACTTCAACAATCCACCACCCTAACAACCACATAGGCGAGAGTGGAAAAGCATGACACTTTTTTTTTAAACAGGAAGAAACCCCCCAGCAGAACCAGTCTGGGGATGGGCCATCATCTGCCTCGACCAGCTGGGGTTTGAGAGGACAGGAAAGAGACAGACAAACAGAAAGATTGGTCAGTGTGAAGTTTCTATGAGAAGAAAAACAATAGTTAATGGCAGCAAAAACAGAATGTAGAAACAGAGTGAGGAAATTAGTCCGTATGTAATAAATAAATAAATAAAGTGGCATGTGTTGTCATCATTGTATGTTCCCATACAAAGACTAAACTGGCTCTCTGCATTTAACCCATCGCACCTGGGATACACCCAGGTGGAACAGTAGGCAGCTATGTAAGCGCCCGGGGAGCAATTTGGGATTGGGTGTCCTTCTCAGACACCACGAGATGTGCAATGACCAGGGATCGAACCCAGGACCTCCAGAAGTCAAAGCCTAAATCAGTAGGAATAGTTCAGGAAACCCAAACCACCCCTAACTATAGGATTTATCAAACATTAAGTCTTGAAGCCATTTTTAAATGTAAACAATGGGTCAGCCTTGCAGACAGAAAGCTCTGCCTCCCATTCCACTTTTAGAAACTCTAGGAACCACAAGTAAACCTGCAGTATGAGAATGAAGTGCTCTGTTTGGACAATATGAAACAATAAAATATTAAATATAAGATGAAACTACGTTGTTGAGAGCTTTGTATGTTAAAATTAATTATTCTAAATTTGACAAGGAGCTAATGGAGAGAAGCTAAAACTGGAGAAATGTCATTGTCTAACTCTCATCCAAACTCTGGCAGCAATTTTGATCAATCAAAGACTTTAGAGTTTTTTGGACACTCTGATAACAAAGCATTACAATAGTTCAGCCTAGAATAAATACATGGACCAGGTTTTTCATTGTTTTGCCACAAGAATTTTAAAGATATTGTGCAGGTGGAAGAAAGCAGTCTTGGTAACATTTTAATGTGAAGGTTTGTGAACGTTGTGAGCTCCAAAACAATATGTTGTCAGACAAACTCAAACGATGATGTTTTGTAAATTGCTTTGGATTATATCATAGATTATTATTAAAGAGTGAAAAAAGAAATCTTCATGCACATTTTTAACCAGTCTCAGGAAATTAAATTGAATTTGCCATAAACCTTTCGATTAAATGACATTTTCTCTCATATAATGAAGTTTGCAGACAACAGCAATGAAAGCAGCAAAGTAAAGGCCAATCTTGCATCTTGCATTGGTCCAACATCTTAATTAAACACTAAATGGTGACATTTATTAATTCATACTTCACAGTGTTGACAACAAACAAATACTTTGCTGGAAAGTCCTTTTAGCTCTAACATTTAACTCAACCTCAGGCACCTTCCTAAAAATGAAAAGGGCTGTCATGCATAAATATGAACACATCCAAACACACACTTAATGGAAACAAACCCGCATGGACACACACAGACACACAAGCGCAGGACTGTAGCAAAACAGAGTGAGCCCCTGCTGTTAACACCATCTTGTGTTTGACACTGGCTTTATCCATATGCTAATTCACCTCCATTTCACCACCACTGTAATGGATGGGGTGAGACCAGCAATTAGAGACTGAAGAGGGAAAATGGGCTGCAAGGCAAAAAATAATAATTCTGTCTTATCTGGCCTGTGCAGAGGTATAGTTACTCCTTTTAAGCAAGACGGTACACCTGTGTTTTAATCATAAATAAAACATTTAACCTATATGTCAGATAAATGACAATAAATGTATTTAAAGTAATAAAACCTAAATGATAAAGGCACCATTTTTGTTTTGTCGATGGTTTGAAAACAGGATACTTTAGATCAAATGAATATATCACTGCACACCCTCGTTACCCTGTTGGGTTGTGTGTTTGTGGACCCAGTGAGTGAGGAGGGCCGTGCGTCTGACGCTGCTTTAATTGTTGTGGCATCGTGCCAAACGAAGGATGGATGAGACTCTGTCTGTCTCTGAGTGGACGGCAGCCGTCTGCCGGGGCCACAGGCTGCTCTCAGAGCTGTGAGTTTGCCCTCATGTGTGTATTCACACTTTTGTCTTTGCTCTGTTGTGTTCTCCTGTGTGTCTTTGTGAGCTCGTAAAGTCAGACTGTCACTGTCTGTTTGTGCGCTTTGTTGTTTTCTTCAAGGATTTAAAGTTGTCATTATCTCTCGCCACTTTAAAAGGCGGGTGGGTGATTGTGTAGCTGCCTCTGTTTGTGTGTTCATTTGTCTTGCATTGGGCGGACAATTAAACAACTTTGAGAGTCCACCAGGTTAATTAACTTCAGCAAACCAAACAACACCTATAATTCAGTCAGTTTTATGTAATAGTTGAGAGTCGTCTCCAACACATACTTTAACACTAACAGATTCTAGATGTTTTTTACTATCTGTCTGTGTAGGTTATTATTTTGGCTAAGTATGCAAAGATCTTAGATATTGTCACTGCCATCGGTTTTGCCTGGTACTAAATAAGATGAAGCTTCTGAGCATCTGAGAAATGTGCTTTGAATGTAACTATTATATACAGTACCGTATTTTCCGCCGTACACGTTGATTCGCCCTATAAGTCGCATCAGTCCATATTTGTCTAATAAAGTGGAAAAATCCATAAAAATGTCACTTCGCCATATACGTTGCATCTATTATGCGTCACCGCTGACGCGTCGCGTTTGTTACGCGTCACCGCTGACAACCCGGAAATGTGGGCCGAACCTGGAAATGTGGACCGGTGTTGTGCCAAAAACCGATGGGCTGCCAAATGGCATCCGAGGGAGCGTGCACGGGAGGACTTTAACATGAATTTAACAAGATTAACACTTAAAAACAATTATTTGTTTGCTCAAAATTATAGTAAAGGTGTGTCTCAGTCTAATGTTTGCTTAATAAATGCACTTTGATGGTCAGATCAGATGCATTTCAAAAACCGAAATGTGGAAGTAAGTGCATGCACGTGACGAGTCTCTGTGCAAATTTACCAAGATAAACGCATAAAAACAATTATTTGTTTGCTCAGCTTTATAGTAAATGTGTGTCTCAGTCTAATGTTTGCTTAATAAATGCACTTTAATGGTCAAATCAGATGTATTTCAAAAATAGTTTTGCTGCCTTAG
Organism: Nematolebias whitei; assembly: GCF_014905685.2. NCBI lineage: Eukaryota > Metazoa > Chordata > Actinopteri > Cyprinodontiformes > Rivulidae > Nematolebias > Nematolebias whitei. The sequence goes on along the minus strand of NC_056508.1, from coordinate 26,285,262 downwards.
TTCTCTGTGAACGCACAGAGGAAGAAAAAAGGAGGAGGAACGCGACTCGTTTCTCCTAAATTTAACAAGAAAAGCACCTAAACAATTATTTGTTTGCTCGATATTATAGCAAAGGTGTGTCTCAGTCTAACATTTGCTTGATAAATGCACTTTAATGGTCAAATTAGTTGCATTTCACCGGGGTGCTGCAGCTGGTTTGACAGTTCCAAGCAGCGAGCAGAACGAAGGTGGGTGCTATGGCAGGCTGATTGAGTCATTAATAGCTGATGAAGATTCTCAGTCATCCAGGACATGGTAAATTCAAAAAAGTTCAAGAAAATATAAAGTAAAGTATAATAAAAAGTAAAGCATAATAAATGTGTGATGTCATCAAAAAATGCAACAACGGCCATTTAAAAAAATTTCCTTCTTGTATTTTTTGCAGGTTTTAATTAGTTTTGCAAGTATATATATATATATATATATATATATATATATATATATATATATCCTGACACAAAATAAAACTTTCAGAGAGAACACCTTTAGGATTACAGCTTTATGACCTACCTGTTGTTTGCATCCTCTTCAGAGTTCGTTTTAATCGATTATTGAGGAAAATGTCTTGAAGTTTCACTCATGAGATAATTCCATATTTAGTGGACGGTTGGCACCAACCACTCCCTCACCATCTCCTTGATGTGGTCTTTTGTCAGTTTGCAGCCATTGGTCCATAAAGGGTCACATTCAGTAAATTTGACAAATTTGCCTTGAGGGGTGACTAACTTATTGGCTTAATTGTGATTCTACAATACATAAACTATGTTCACTGGCTGTCGTTGCGTGTTTTATCCATATTCACCAGGTTTCTGACGTCTTTTGGACCCATTCAGCAGGTTTTGTTCTAGAGGATAAGAAGTTCCTATTGACTGTTAAGTTTTACATTTTCAGTCATTTTTCATTCAACAGTTCAGTTGCTCCACATCTGTCTACCAGGCAGTTCTTGACTTTTCTTTGTCAGTTTTTGTCTTTCTCCTTTCTTTTGGTCTATTTAAAATTTAAATAGTGAATGTTTAGGATTTTTTAACATTATCATCACTTTAATAGATATCAACTAAAAACGAACACAATGCAAACATTCAGCTTTCTGCAGTGTGAAGTTTTGATATTTGAAATAGAAACAAGACCAGAATACTTACAGTAGGTGACAAGTAACAGCGTTACTTCATCTATTCAAGGATTCAAAGTGTTTACTGGCATGTGCACAACTGGAAACATGTTTGCCTGGGCAATGAAATTCTTAGTTTACTGTCAATAAATGCCAAACAGAAAAAGAAAGAAAATATTGACCAACAATTTAAAATGTGCAAAATATAAAACCAATAAGGTACAACTGTGCAAAGTGACAGAAACATTCAGTTCTTTGAGTCTGAAGGAGTTCTTGAATCAGGAGGTCCTGCATGTCACTCTTCTGTGAAGATCGAATCATGTTTTGTCTGTGAAGAGTTCCTATATCTTAAAATAAATATAAAAACTTTTTAAAATGTGTAAAAAAAAAATGGGTTTGCCCTTTATATACTGCAGTTTGTAAATAAAATATGTGCACCTTTAGTAAGAAATTAAAAAATTGCTCGAGTCTGAAAGTACCTTTCATGAACACTACATCACAAGTACATTTTAATATACTGAATATGGTTATTAAATGTTATTTATTATTCCAAAAATGCCCATCAGAAAGTATAAAACATGTTAGGAACATTTTTCATCCAACCTTTATTTAGACAGGTTAATCCCATTGAGCCTCGAGGACTCATTTACAAGAGAGACCTGAACATAGTAAAAGTGTCTGCATGGCTGTTGCAGTTCATTTTTACACCATTGCTTCAGGCGTAGTCCTGTGTGTTGCATCATCTTCCTGGAGGATCCTTGAGAACAAAGATGTTCTCCTTAATTTTGTTTTACTCACCAGAGAAAAGCCCACAGGTGTTAATGTGCACGGAGCTCTGTGGAGTCTAACCTCCCTTGTTTCTGTGTTCACAGCTCCTGGGCTTCGTGTACGCCTGCTACGTTGTCAGTGCTATCACCGAGGAGGAGGACAGCTGTAAGTGACATCACACACACTGGTCCACCCTCAGACATGAAACACGTCTGAGTTAAGAGTAAAGAGCTACATCTTCCTTTGACTCCCATTTTTCCTGTCTCCCACCCCCACCCCACCACCTTCACCACTCACTGCTTCAGCGTCCCTCTTTCCTCCTCCCCCACACCAGCTGAGGCCTCATTCCTTTTCTCCTTATTACCAAAGCATCCATTTGTTCCTTCCCAACACCTCCTTCAGCTCATTCTATTATTTATTATTTTTTCTCCTTTGTGCACACTTGTCGCCTCATTTTCCTTCTCGTGTTTGGTGTGATCCTTACGGTGGCTGCCTGTTATTTGCCTTCATTCATGTTCACCGGCTTTTGGGTTTCTCACTCTTCATGCCCCTTGTTGTTGCTGCAGCTGTAGAGTGGGTGTATTTACACCAGGCCTGCACCTCCAGCTCCACTCCTCATCACCGGTTCTCTTTTGGATCTTATCAGACATTCGAAACCTTTCTCCTAACTACTTCCTGTTCATTAAAAGCTCTGTCCGCACATTGGATTTGGCTCCACGTCATGTTTTTTGTAACGAAAATAAAATGAGTGAGTGGACCTAACCCCCCCCCTCATTCAGAGAGTGGGACTGGGAGCCACAACTCAAGATAAAGTCATGAGAAATCAGGGATGGACACTTGTGATAAATGACCAGGCTGCTGTGACCTCGAAGGTCAGGGGTCACGTTTGAGGTTAGCCAATCAGAGGACAGGAAACATTTAATCTAGAACCAGAGACGGTCTTAAATCTTGTGCTGCAGTGAGCCTCCAGGTTGCATTACTGTGCAGGACAACCCTCACACACACTTTAACTAATGAGAATGAGGCTTTGGTAATTAAATGAAGACTTGACGGCACTTTGTGAGGATTAGTTACAGGTGTACGCATTCAGCTGCCCTGCAGAATGTGTTCATATCAGGAAGACGTTAGTGCCTGTGACATGTGATCTCTGGTTTTATTTAAGGGTTCTGTCCACTCTGCATGTTTTAATGTAGCCTGTTGACTTTGCCTGTCAAATAACTTTCCTATTATCACTTATCCACAGATTCTGATTAATTTAACTTTACCTGAATCTAAATTGCAGTAACTACTAAATATATTTTTATTATCATAATATAACTTGGCCTAGCGGTAAGGGAGGTATAGTCTTCTAATTGAACACCAGTATTCTGATGAAGCGTCCTTGATCATGATACTGAACCCCCGCTGCCCCGATGTGCTTATTGTTGTGTGAGTGGAATAATTTAGTTCTACAGATTGTGTGTAAAATATACAGTAGACAAAACAGTGTGTGAATGTGTGTGCGTGTAGGAAAAGTGTGGACCAGTTACGGTTTTATTTTGATCTGAACTGATTTGGAAATGTTGCCCCCAACATTACTTTTGTAGTGAATTGGCCCCACATACAGAACATGAAGTCAACATGTTTTCAAAGTCAAACCATGAACAATGCATTACGTCCATCTTACAGCAGTATTTTAGTCATTTGGGTGAGCTTGGATGTGTGTTCTGTGAACCAATATAGAAATACACACTCTTCCTAGGAGGTCACATACCAGAGACTTCCAGGCTGTGAGTGGTCAGCACCGCCACCCAGCTGCCCCACCCTGCAGCTCTGGAGACCATGTAATCACCAGTCATGCTTAAATAATCCCTGGTAGGCAACGCCGTTTCAGCCGAAGTAAAAAAAAAAATACACTTTTTGTCTCAATAACTTGTGACCCATGAGCTCCATTCAGTCCCTGTGAGCACCACCGGCTTGGTGTTTGAAGAAACTGCTTATCGTCCATCCTGGGATAAAAATAGCAACAACAAAAAGCTCAAAGTGAAACCAGAACATGGTGTGAGTTTTATTGGTTTTAATTATCCTGTAGTTTCTCCTCTGATCCTGGCTGAGCCAAAGTGAAAAGCTGGCAACGCTGCTTCCCAGTGCCAGCTCTTTGTTATTGTAATCAGCCCTTTGCTTGCACATGAATATTTGCTCATGCAGACACAGGTGCACACTCACACACACACACAGAACAAGAACGACCAGCTAAGGCACTTTTCTGCTCTCATTTTCTCCTCTCATTTGATGTGCACATTAAAGCAGATCTCTGCGCCGAGCTGCCTGACTGCCTCAGCGTCTCTCCATCTCCTCCACACCTCTCCCTCGTTTGCGTCACTTTCACTTCCAGACTTCTTCACAGGACATGAGAACAAGCAATGTTCTTGAGCTAAAATCCAATTCTAGCCTGGCTAAAGAAACCAGTCTCCCTCTCTCCGACTGTTTCCCCCGTCTCTGGTTTCAGAGCGTTAACGAGGCGTGCTTGTAAAAAGTTAGCGGCCTCTGGTCACTTGTTATGTCAGCCTCATTAACCACCTCACTCGTCAATAAATCCCACAGCTGACTGCAGCTCAGTAAGAGAGGAAAGGTAGAAAGAAGCCTCAAGAGGCGCAGAAAACTGGATGGAGTGAGGGGGAAATGAAATGAGGAATAGACGAGGTGAGCGCAGGGAGGTGTTTATCAGGTGCAAGTTGGGAGGAAAAAAAGGAGAAAGAGGCATTATTCAAGAAAACACAAGACAAGATGAGCAAGTTGTGAATAAGGAGATAAAACGAGGATTCTTCTCACGCTGTTCACTCTCCAGGGAGAAGACCGAGTTATATTTGAGTGCTCAGGCTGGTGTAAAAAAAAAAAAAACTGGATGAAGCGCACACACTCTCCAAGAACACACAGTGCAATAACAAGCATCATAAACCATCAGCTCAGGGTTTGACGAGGCTTTCAGGCTTTATTACTGATACTCTGTGCGTGTGATGCTTCTTTTAACGCAACTCTCTCTTCTTCTGTCACGTTGGAAGTGAGTGTATCTGCTCTCACTCAGACCTGGCTCTGAGCTGCACGCATTTGTTTGGCTGACTCTGACGGGCTGACTGGTTCGGCTGTGTTTTTGCATGTGTGAATCTGTTACACAGTTATCAGCAGTGAGCAGACACACCGGCAGAGTGAGTGGTGGAGAAAATCCTCTTTGCAAAGTAGGTCATGGAGTTAGCTGTCTAGCTCTGGGATAAGCTCACTTCAGCTTGTCTTCTAATGACGCTGCCGCGCTGAGTCACGAACAGCAGAAAATCACCTGGATGGATGGATGGATGTAAAATGCATTAAAAAAGAGCTTTTTCCCCATATGCCATCCCATGTTTTTTCTATATTAATATTTATGTGAAAATTTTAGTTTTTCATCATCAGAGAGGCACATTTGTTAATTCAACAAGTTGATTTATGAAGCCACCCAAACTTAACGGTGTCTAACGATTTTTTTTTTTTAAGAATCTTGAATATTAAAAGAAAAATGCACATAAATCAGATCCTTCCACGTGTCTGTCTTCATCCTGCACAAACTCATTTGGTTTTTTTACACCATTTTGTTTCATCGTAATAGGAAAACATATTTGTGTTATACTGTAAGTGGGAGTGGTGGTGCAGAGGTTAGAGAAGACGGGCCTACTATCTGAAGGTCGCTGGTTTGATTCCCCAGACCGACAACATCGCCTGGCTCCACCCTCATTTGCCCCATTCTGGGCCCTTGAGCAAGGCCCTTAACCCCCACCATCTGCTCCCAAACAGGTGTCTCTTGAAAATGAGTTTTTGTGATTCAATGAGACTACCTGTATAAATAAAGGTTAAATCAAAAAATAAAATAAATATCTAATCCCTTGAAGTCGTGACACTGCTCATGAGCCGGTGTCATCAGAAATCTGATTCTGAAGCAGCACAGCTGAATTCAGCCATATGAAATATTCAGGACCACAACACGTTTATTATTCTGACAGGTTTGTTTTGTTTACATCAATAATATTCTATGAAGTTTGAACAAATATGAACAATTGCAACAATGCATGAAGCAGTAAATCCTTACACTGCAGAAACTGAAACAGAAGGAACTGGACTTGTTTTTTAGTTATTCAAGGTGTTTTGCTTCATATCCAAGGGGGGGGGGGGAAGAGTTTCAAGCTAATAAAATGTTGAGTTAATCTTCAGAGTTCATGCTGAATAATCCAAGTAAAAAAATCCAACCAAGTTAAGTCAGGTCCTCTGGATGGTTTCTTTGTGTTGAAACGTTTTGTCCTGTTTTGAAGCACGTTGGCCATGGCTGCCTCAGAGGAGTTGACAGGGGAGAGGGGGGGTTCTAGAAACCATCTTATCACATCAAACTGGTTGGCCCACTATGTGAGTGTGCTGCTTGTGGGACTATTTGTTGTGGCTCCTCAGACTGATGAAGTCCTTTGGATGAAGGATGAATCATTTCAACAAAAAGAACCCCCACCCCCAGAGGACCTGACTGAACTTTGTTGGATCTTAGAAGTAGGTGAACTCTCTGGCAAATCACCGTTATGTCCTTCCCTTCCCAGGATCATTAGAGTTGTGATTTACTTTGATTACATACAAGTAATTTACAATTGTAATAAATAAATAACATTAGGAATAAACATAAACAATAATAATATTGGAAGTTGGCTTTAGCTCGCTTTATTCTTATCACTCTTATGGTTCTCAGGTTAAAGATCTTGAGTTCACAGAATCTTACTTTGAGTCTAACAGGATTTATGTATTCGTATTCACATTATTTACTGATCAAGATCCTTGTCAGTAACTGGACAGCAGGCAGATGTTTCCAGATGTGAGGTCCAAGCTCTGCTGCAGGAGCACAACTAAACCAGTGGTGGTGGGCCAAAGACACAGAACATAAAAAAAAAGAAGCAGCTGGTGTGGACTGATGTGAAATATTAGTCTCTTTCTGTTTTATTGCTGAGTTGATATAAAAGGCTGCGAGGATAAGTGACTGCAGGCAGCGGTGAAGCACGATGGAGATCCGTGTCAGGTTTAGGAGTGCATTTATGCAAATTGAGCTGGAAAAGTATAGATCAGCAGCGGTTTTAGTGCTGAGGAGCGCGGTGTTATCCATCACACAGCGAAGGAGGAAAACGTCTGGTTGCACACAGTCAGGCAGCTTCGTTCATCCACAAGAAGAAGCCGTCAACAAAGTTTTACTCAGAACTTCACAATTAACTGAAACACTCGCAGTTAACGCACTTCAAGTCTGGAAATATGAGTAACTTTATTAAACTCTCAGTTAAACTCAACCAAAGTTTGTATTTCTCAATTAATCTAAAGACGTCCGGAGCCTGTCTAACAGTCAGGCTGCTGTCTGTCTCTGTCCTACCTGTCGCTTGCTTTTCTTTCATCCATGCTTTTTTCCACACAAACATCATCCCCCCCCCCCCCCCCCCCGATCTTGTTGCCTGTGTTTTATTTCAGCCTCAGCTCACCAACTTCACACACACACGTATGCGCACATGGCAGTAGCTGCAGTGTACAGTGCAGTCGGATTTAGTTGAAGTCTCTGATTTCAACCAGTTTCTTCTTGAACTGAAACATAATCATCTGAAATGACTTCCTGATCCGCCCGCAGTAGGTGCCTTAGCCATATTTTTCATTTCAAACGTGTCCACACACACAAAGAAAGGATCAGATTTCTCTTTCTGCTTGAATGAAAAATAATCTCACTCAGTTTTCTCTGTTTGGAGATTTACACACGCCACTCAAACACAAATATCACTGTAATGCCACAACTGGTGCACTGGAGACATATTTCTATTTAATCTAAAAAAATAATAATTTAATTAAATTTTTAAAAAGCAGGAAAAGTAATTAAACCTTGTTTACAAAAACCAAACCACATAATTTTACAGCTTTCCCAAACTTTATACACTTTATTGTTTGGAAATTCTCAAAAAGTAAAACACTGAGACTTTTAATATCACCGGACATGCTTCAGTGTTTTTAAAAAGCACAGAGATTACAGCTGGATGAACAATGTTTTATCCTTATTTTAATTGATTTCTCAACATTCAGGTCCAGTGAGGGCTTCAAAAGATCAGCCACAGGGTGACGGTGAAAGAAATGGAAGAACTAACCGAAGGGAACAAACGGCTCGACTAAATACTGGTGGTTGGTTAATTGATTGTTAGGGTGAGGGAGAGATGGAGGTAATTAAAGTGATACTTCAGATATTTTTCAAGTGAGGATCTGCGGAAAGATTATGAACAGTTAATAACCTACCTGTTGTAGATAGCAGTTTGAACATTTTTTTTTCCAAAGTAGCCAAAGTATATTATAGTTGTCTTAAAACAACTCATTTATGCATTTTACAGCGGTTTATGCTAACACTTTTTTTTAAAGAAACCTTTCCATTGCACTTCTCAGTTATTCATGTAGAATTCTGTAGTTATTCACAAGCACAAATAGCACTATCAGCAGCTAGCTGTAGCACTTCTGGTGCAGCCTGAGGCACCTCCTGCAGGAAATGTTTTGACCGGAATAACTGTATAATGTGAAATATGGTGTAAATGTAAAAACTGATGAACGAGCTTTTCAAATGTCGAGACTCTTCAAACACTGGCCGTGCAAAACGCAGCGGCACGGCTCACTGATCGCTTTGTTGCAAACACTCAGAAATCAGTGACTCCATCCATCCATCATCTTTACCTGCTTCTTCCTTTCTGGGTCACGGGTGTCCATATCCAGCAGTCTGTGCAAGAGACGAGGGACACCCTGGACAGGTCTCCAGTCCATCACAGGGACACGGAGACAAATGAGACAAACAACTAATCACACAACTGAAAATTTGTCTATTTTCTTGCAATTTTGAGTCACCAAGTAGCTCAACCAACAGTCATGTCCCACTTAGATAATAATCTTTTTTGTCATAATAATAAAAATTAAAAAAAGCATGAACAGGGATTTCCAATTGACACACATCTAATATGCACGTCATGCGTCTTCACTCTGAACCGGAGTCTTAGTGGATCTGCCCGACATCGATGTCTCTTGAGCTGCTAAGTGTGTCTAAAAATGGCAAATATCATTATGGTCTAACTATATTCATTAGCATGGCTTATCGAGGCAGGGGATGGATCCACGCCCGCTTATTATGAGAAAGTTCTTTGTGTAGCTGGAAAGATATGTCTCTGTGTGTGTGGTGGTGGTGGGGGTGGGGGGGGGGGGGGGAATAAAAGGGTGAATCCCTGGGAAGCAGGGCAGGGTCAGTGGAAAAGCACAGCAGACCCCCTCCCGACCCCCTGCTCTCATCCTGCCCACCTATCAGTATTCAGCAGACCGCCGCTGCCTCGTCTTATCAGGATGGGCTGATTCATGGTTTCCATGGACGGTTCGTTGACTCCCGGTGAAAAACACCTTCCTGTTTCTCTCTAAATAGAATTTGGTTTGTTCGGTGTCTTCAGCTGAATTAAGACCCAGTTTCTCATTTTCCTCCCCTCGTGCTGTTTACCTCCCAGACACGCTGTCCTCCCTTAGCTTCGTCTCCTCGGCCTCCGTCAGTCAGATGGACAAGCGTGACGCCCCCCTCCTTTCTCCCCCCTACTCTCCTGCTCCATCAAGGTTTATCCTTCATCTTAAAAATGTTTCTCAACGTCAATGAAACGTTCAGCACCAGCATTCCCATTTCTTGTTAGCGTTTCATTTCGATCACAGCTGGATAATTCTCACTTGTTTATGAGATTTGTTAGGATTTTTTTCATGGAGCTCCAATCTTTGTCAAAGTTTGTCACATCATGTTTAATATATCAAAGTTAAAATGAAAACTAAAGACTTGAGGCAGTTCACTCAATGTTTTCCACATACATTTCATTTCCCATTCATGTTGTGGCCATTTTTTTTTATATATATGTGTGATTATTTTTTTAGACTTGAGTGTCTTTTGTGTTGTTTTCTGTGTTTTGATTTGCCCCACAAGTCATGCGTTTCATCTTTTATTTTCAGTTGATTTTATTGGTGGATTTGATCCATTCCCACTCTACCATGTCAATGAAAAACCATCCCATCTCCTCTTAAAGCCTATGTACCCGTAAGTATCTCATCCTAGTGACGGGTGTTGCATTTTCAAGATTTTTTATTTTTTATGGTGATTCTCAAGTCATATCTTATGTGCGTGCTCATTTCTGTCTTTTTCTCATAATGTCATCTGCTAAAGATGAGGGTGCAGTTAGAAAACAAGGCTGTGTAACAGAGTTGGTGAGACGGTGCGCTCGTATTTTGATATAAAGGCAGGAGCTGAGGATGCAGACTTTTACAAGAGCTTGAGAACATGGTGATTTTAAAAACAATAAAATGTACAAAAACAAAAAGGCTGGTGAGGAAGCAAAGAAGACAAAGTAACAAATCGCACAAACACACGGAGACCGGAACTGAACCACGATGGCAGACTGCAATGAGTGAGGACTGAGAGGGTGAATGGGCTGGAGCTGATGAGGTGAACTGGCTTAATGGCAACAGGGAACAGGTGTAGGCGGGGGAGAACAATACTGAGAAGCAGAAACTAACTGAAGGAAAGTCCTGAGGCAGGAAACACAGGAAATAAAAACTAACGAGATTAAAAAACTAATAATAATCCAGGATTATGACAGTTTGCTTTCTTGGTTTGTGGATAGCTAAGCTGTATTTGAGGAGTAAACTGCAGCACGTGTAGCACCTTTAGGGAATATAAACCTCTTTCATATCATTGTTTCTCTGCGTGTCCAACTCCACAAGCAGCTACCGACAGAAAGATTAAAAAAAAAAAAAGACAAGAAACTGTGTCTAAAATTGGATTAATCAATTAAGATGTGCAGAAATTTAATGACAGTGACCCAGAGTACTCATGTAATAATTCTCAGCCAACAAGAAATGAATATTTTATCAGCTTTCTGACAGTTTAATCAGCTCCGTCTCTAATGGGGGGAGGGGACATTTTCATCTCCCCATCCCACCAAGACTTATCCTGAATAAATTCATCCATGTGTGTGTGCATGTGTGTGTGTGTAACCCAATAACTGCTAAACCTCTCTGCTCTCCCTTTTCATGTTCCCATCTCCTCCAGGTCTACGTAAATAGAAAACCTCCAGTGAGGGGAGATGATGCAGCAGATTCCCACAGAGCCAACATGGCTGTTTTCACACGCCGACCGTCTGGAGTTCCTCCCCGTCTTGATTTCAGAACTTTAAACATGTCATTTTACTGGTGTGCTTCCCAGAAAAGCCTGCATTTCTCCACAAGAGTCCATTGTGACTGGATTTGGGAATGAGGGGGGAGAGTTAGCATAAACAAAGCGTGTATTTAGGAAGATTTGTGTACTTTTTTTTTTTCTGTGATATTTACCATGGGTTAATGCTGTGGACTGTGTAGAATATGTGCAGCTCATGAATACTTTGTAAGAAAGGAGTGTCCACGTCTCCGATGTAGCACATCATCGCAGGTTTGGCTCAGATCTCGGCCGTAGAGGCTGATTTACAGAGAGATCTGTGAAGTGAGCCGTGTACTTGTACGCATAAATACAGAAGCAAAGCAGGAAGAGAGGGAGCGGAGAGGTGGAGAGGGAACAAAAGCACCAACACTACAGAGGAAATCTGACAAAAATAGAAAATGTAAATCATGAAATTCAGAGTTGGAATTGTGACTGCGAAGAGGTGTTCAAGCACAGGTATTGGCGTGCAAGTGTTGGGTTTTATTTCTGCTCTGGAAGTGCTGTGACTGTTTTGTTTGTTGAACAACAAAGTCAGTAATTCTGAAGTGTCTGTGTTAGCCAAAGAGCTTCACTTCAACAGAACACACAGCTCTGGGGAGATGAGTGATCATCACACACTCAAACAAAACTTACTGTTTGTAACTTGACGTAAACCACTGAGATGTTGCACCTTTCGTATCACACACACACACACACACACACACACTATAATACGTGTGCTGAAGAGGAACACCTGAAGCGATCAGAGCGTCGTCTCCTAGTTCAACTTTTAAATCTTGCTTTTTATACACGTTGACTGATTGTAGCGTGTTCTTCTATTTTTAAACACATGCATTGTATTTGTCTATAGCAAATTTAAAGTAGCAAAACTGGAGTTTTTAACTGAAGCGGTCTGAATCTGTTGGTTTATTTTTTTGTTTTACTTTGACCCAACATGATTACAGTGAATCAACACATCCCTCAAACTTGAGTTGTAGCACTTTTTTTAATACACTTGTGGGTCAATATTTGCTCAAATCATCCGTTGCCTTACTGTTAGTGTGAACCATTGCTACCCTCTGGTGTTCAACACATGCGAGTTTCGGCCTGCAGAATTTTCCATAGCTCTTTTATAGTGTTAAATTTTATACGTTTGAAGTTAGAAATTCTTAACGATGTGAAAATTATTTAAATGGAGAAGGTAAGCCAGATAAAGGGCACATGTTTCCACTTTTATCACAATTGTTTCACAGTCTTCAAGATGTTTTCGGAGTTTAAGTCCAAAATGTTAGTTCCAATACAACCCCCGTTTCCAAAAAAAAAAAGCAGGGACGTTGTCTGAAATGTAAACAACAATAGAATGCAATGATGCGTGAATCTCATAAACCACATTTTACCACGGTGGAACAAAGTAAACTTATCAAATGTTCAAATTGTAACATTTTCTTTGGAAAAAAAAAAACAGGTTAATTGTTCTCAGGTCAGTAAGAAGACATCCATCTATCCATTATCTACACCCACTTCTTCCTTTTTGGGTCGCGGGGGTCACTGGTGCCCATATCCAGCAGTCACTGTGTGAGAGGCAGAGAACACATGACTCTCCCACTCACACCTAGGATCAATTTAGAGTTAACAATCAGCCTAACATGCATGTTTTTGGACTGTGGGAGGAAACTGGAGTACCCGGAGAAAACCCACGCATGCACGGAGAGAACATGCAAACTCCACCCAGAAAGGCCCCCAGCTGGGATTTGAAAGCAGCTCTACCAGCTGCACCACCGTGTCGCCTGTTAGAAGACATAAAAAGAGCATGAATCTCTCCAAAGTAAAGCTGGGCGGAGGTTCACCAGTCTGCAATTAAAAAAAATTAGCATTATGAGATTTGTAAACCATTCTTTTTCTGTTCATTCACAATGTACATACGTCCCAACTTTTTCTGTATGGGGGGTTGTATTTTGAATAAATGGACTTCTTCCCCCGTGTGTCTGCACCTACACACGGAGTCACATTCCTCAGAGCATGAATCACTGCCAGACAAACGGCTTGTAAACTGCTCTGACTCCTGCTGGGCGTTCAGAGTGAACCGTTTCACTTTGATCGGTCCAGTCTGTTTCTGAGGTGCAGTAACTTCAACATTTAAACTTTACGAGCTCGTTGTAAGCTAACAGGATAAGAAAGACAAAGCATCGCTGTGACATTATCAGTATTTTAGGTAAAACTCCACTAAAGTGTAAAAGCTAGTCTTCCTCAGTGCAATACTGGTGGTTCCAAACCCTCAGTGTCAGATTAGTTATGGTTGTGGATGTGATAGATAAAACTTCCATATTTCTGTAGATAATTTTCTCATTTAGAAGAAATGTTATCGTTGTTTTCCATACTGTTTTGCTCCAACCACATGCGACCTGTTTGTATTTATCCAGAACTGTGCTTTGTGTTCTTGTAAATAGGTGTTTGTTAATAAAAGAATGTGACCTTTAAACGATTTTGAGAAGCAATTCTTTCAGGTACTTGCGTTTATGGAACCATTAGTATCAAAATGTAATGATGAAGATGCTTGAATGGAACTCAAAATGTTTATTATAGAAAACGATCTGTAAAATAGGACACAACAAGCAGCCAGCACTCAGTTTTCATTGGGAGATACTGAGGGCACGTCGGGGGCAGTCGTGTCTGTATACGAGTGGCTTTTCACCGCAGCGTCAAGACATAAAAGCACGAACGCTGCCTCTGACGACAGCTCTGCAGATGGGACAGTGACGCAGGCTGGCAGCACAATCACCACAAACCACCAGGTGACCGCAGGGGATGAAGACGATGGACACCAGCTTGTCCATGCACACTTTGCAGGTCCTCTCCTCCTGCAGCTGCCTTAGCAGCTCTTCTGGACTAGGATCCTTCACTGCTAACGCACAAAAACACATTCAAGCTGAGTGAGTGCTAGACTAAATAACGATTCGTTCATATTCCATGAAAAATAAAAGCTTTAAAGCATGCTGACCTTTTCCTCGGGCCGGTGTTTGCGTCCTCACATTCCCAGCACTGGACCCCTGGCTCGTCTCTGGTTCTGAAGCTCACGAAACAAAACACTATTAACTGACCGAAACGCTGAACTCTTTCCCTCACAGGAGGGAGAGACATAACACTCTGAAAAAAACTATTTTAAATAACTAAAATTGTCTCGATTTGGTTTTGTTAAGCTTGAACTTGGAATACAGTAGTCCCTCGTTTATTGCAGGGGATCCGTACCCTGAAGGCCCACAATAAGTGAAAAACTACTTCTTCTTCTAGATTTTCCCTCTTCAGGGGTCTCCACAGTGTGTCATCCTCCTCCACCTCACTCTGTCCTCACTCCAACTACCTCCATGTCCTCTCTAACTGCATCCATACATCTCCTCTGGCTTTTTCCTGGCAGCTGCATTTCTAACATCCTTCTACCAGTATACCCACTGTCCCTCCTCTTGACATGTTCAAACCATCTCAGTCTGGTCTCTCTAACTTTATCTCCCAGTTGTTCAACCTGTGCTGTACCTCTGATGATCTCATTCCTAATCTTATCCATCCTTGTCACTCCTAAGGAGAACCTCAACATCTTCAGTTCAGCCACTTACAGTTCTGTCTCCTGTCTTTTTGTCAATGCCGCTGTCTCCAGATCATACAACATAGCTGGTCTCACCACTGTCTTGTGTGTGTATATAATATATATTTATATATACATATATATATATAAATAAAATATAAAAAAAACCTTCAGGTCTTTTATTATTTTAGCCTGAGATCCTTCCTGTATTTTGATCCAAATGTTTCCATTCCTTGTCCAAGTTGATGCTATTTTTTTTCTGTTTTTTTTCAACAACCTTGCTTCACGTGCAATATTTCCATTTTTTTAAGTTAGATGTTCATTTATGTAAACATTTGTTCCCTTCAGTTTTTTCTTTTGCTTGCATTATTACCTTGTTTCTTGATTTCCTGCTAATGAACTTGATGACTATGGATGGTTTGAATTTTTCTTTTTTACTGGGCAGGGTGTGACACACATTGAAATGTCCTCATGTTTGTCGTCAGTGTCTTTGCTTTGTAAAAATGTCACTACTTGCTCCTCCAGAGTCTAGTTCTTCATGTGGTGCGTCTTCTGTAGTGTTAGTACCTGCAGCAACTCTTGCATATGTCCGGCTCCTGACTTCCAGTCCAGTGATCACCAAGTTGTCCTGTCTTGTGTATTGTTCCATGTCGTCTACTTTTTGTTCCAGTTCATCTATTTTTTTGTCTTCATTACTCATCAGTTCTTTCAATTGTTTCACTTCTTCAAACAGACCGGTCAGGGGTTCAAACTTAGTTGCTAATCCAGTCACTTCAGCACTCAATCTAGTCACTTCAGCAATCATAAAGTTTAAAGATGTTTTAACTTCCTCCATATCTTCTGGATTATTTTCCGACTCTTGTTTCTTTAGTTTGCGTTTGCTCGGCATCTCACGATACTTCTGGATTGTTGGTATCAACTCTCAGAAGCACAAGCTCTAGCCACGAGGCTCACAGGCTTATGGTGTTAGCCGAGGCCTAGCGGCAACAACCCCCAGATCCCACGGCGGTCTCTCGGTTCACTCGGCCCCAGCGGCTCGCAGGTCCAAACGGCGACAGACCGGGTCTCAGCTGCAACAACACCCAGATCCGATAGTTGCAGCTCGGCTCCCTTGGTCCAACTGCTCGCGGCGTTAGCAATCTTCTTCTTCTCCTTCTTCTTCTTCTTATTGTGGTGTTTTTTTTTTTTGGCGGTTGGCAAACAACTGAAGGAAGCATTACCGCCACCAACTGGTAAGGAGTGTGAACCACATGACAAAAACGCCCCCCAAAAAAACACTCTCTTTCCTTTTACTGTATATCCTATTATACAACCTGCACCGTTTTAAAAAATAAAATATATCTTGATAGCCTCTGTTTCCTGAATCTTTCTGCAATAAATCAATAATGTCTAATTTCATTTTCGTTTTACTAAGATGTCTAATCAACTTGTTTCTTTGAACCTGGTATCTCCTGCAATGCAATATAATGTGTTCTATGGTTTCCTCTTCTCCACACTCACATGTCCCTGTTTGATGTTTCCCTATTAAACATAATGTGCTGTTCAGTCCAGTGTGCCCAATTCTGAGTCGTGAAATAATCGTTTCTTCTCTCCTGTTTCTTTCTGTTCTTCTCCTTTCTCCAATTTTCCTTTGGATTTTATAAAACCACCGGCCTTTCCTTTCTTCCTCCCATAATTTTTGCCACTTTTCTTTCATTTTTTGTTTTATTATACCCTTTATTTCTGTTATACTAAACCTAACATTAATATCAACCACGTCCCGACCAGTGCTCTCCTTAGCCATCCTGTCTGCCTTTTCATTCCCCATAACCCTGTGATGTGCTGGAACCCATATAAAGTTTACTGTAATCCCCATCATGTTGATCCTATAGAGTGTTTGTTGTATTTCAATTCATATATCTGGTCTACTATCTGACTGGTTGTGTTGCAAACTGGATAATGATGAACTAGAATCTGAGCAGATGATTGATTTTAATGGTCTTACCTCTTCTACCCACTGAACTGCTAAAAGTAAAGCGAGCATTTCTCCTGTATAAACCGATACTCCATCACTAACCCTTTTTCCTACTTTAATATGAAATTGTGGTACTATGAACGCTATCCCAATTTTATTAGTTGTATTTTTAGATGCGTCTGTGTATATATGTACATAATTATAATACTGATTAATGTATTCCTGTACTGTATATTTATCCATAATAAAAGATTTATTCTTGTTTTTCTTTTCTAATAATGAAAAATCTACTATTGCATCAGGAAGTACCCAAGGTGGTGTTGTGGGTAATGGGACTTCCTGACATACATCTAGTTGATCTAAATGGATTTCATTAACTTTGACTTTTATCATCCACCCAAAGCTTTTGATTTTTTCTTTTTCCCAACCTGATTTAAGCATCTCTAATGTTGGATGATCATTTCTTTGTCCTTGTAAATTTGTCCAGTAGTTCAAAGACAACTGTTCCCTTCTAAATTTAAGAGGCATTTCTCCCATTCCAACCTGTAATGCTGCTGTTGAAGACGTTTTAAAAGCACCGGTACATATTCTTAGTGCCTGGTATTGGATATTATTTAACTCATTGAGGTTTGTATCTGCTGCTGAGTTGTAACATATGCACCCATAGTCCAAGACTGACCTAATTAATCCAGTATAAATGGCTGTCAATGAATTTCTATCAGCTCCCCACTCAGTTCCAGCTAAACACCTCATTATATTTAACACTTTCCTACATTTATCTATTATTTTCTTAATGTGTATACCCATGTCATTCTTTCATCAAACCACAACACGAGAAATTTAAATTCTTTAACTCTTTCCAACTCCTGACCATATTGTTTTAGCTTGATTTTCTCATCAACTCTTTTCCTTGTAAAGAACATTATTTTAGTTTTATCTACAGAAAATTTAATTCCCCATTTATACAAGCATTTTTCTACAACTGAAATTGCTCCCTGAAGCTTCTTTATAATAAATTCTAGATTTCTTCCTCTTTTCCACATTGCCCCATCATCAGCAAAAAGTGAAAATCCCATTCCACTCTCTACTTCCTTAAACATGTCATTAACTATCACTGAAAATAATAATGGACTGACTATACTACCCTGTGGTGTCCCATTTTCTATATTACAACTCTCAGAATAATCCTTCCCTATTCTC
>NC_056508.1:26243200-26267278 GCF_014905685.2 Nematolebias whitei | reverse complement strand
ATGTACAAACCGGACTCCAAAAAAGTTGGGACACTAAACAAATTGTGAATAAAAACTGAATGCAATGATGTGGAGGTGCCAACATCTAATATTTTATTCAGAATAGAACACAAATCACAGATCAAAAGTTTAAACTGAGAGAATGTATTATTTTAAGGGAAAAATCTGTTGTTTCCAAATTTCATGGCGTCAACAAATCCCCAAAAAGTTGGGACAAGTCCATTTTTACCACTGTGTGGCATCCCCCCTTCTTCTTACAACACTCAACAGACGTCTGGGGACAGAGGAGACCAGTTTCTCAAGTTTAGAAATAGGAATGCTCTCCCATTCATGTCTAATACAGGCCTCTAATTGTTCAATCGTCTTGGGCCTTCTTTGTTGCACCTTCCTCTTTATGATGCGCCAAATGTTCTCTATAGGTGAAAGATCTGGACTGCAGTCTGGCCATTTCAGTACCCGGATCCTTCTCCTACGTAGCCATGATGTTGTGATTGCTGCAGAATGTGGTCTGGCATTATCGTGTTGAAAAATGCAGGGTCTTCCCTGAAAGAGATGACGTCTAGATGGGAGCATATGTTGTTCTAGAACCTGAACATAGTTCTCTGCATTAATGGTGCCTTTCCAGACATGCAAGCTGCCCATGCCACAAGCGCTCATGCAACCCCATACCATCAGTGATGCAGGCTTCTGAACGGAGCGTTGATAACAACTTGGGCTATCCTTGTCCTCTCTGGTCCGGATGACATGGCGTCCCAGTGTTCCATAAAGAACTTCAAATCGTGACTCATCTGACCACAGAACAGTCTTCCATTTTGCCACACTCCATTTTAAATGACCCCTGGCCCAGTGCAAACGTCTGAGCTTGTGGAGCTTGCTTAGAAATGGCTTCCTCTTTACACTGTAGAGTTTCAGCTGGCAACGGCGGATGGCACGGTGGATTGTGTTCACTGACAATGCTTTCTGGAAGTATTCCTGAGCCCATTCTGTTATTTCCTTGACAGTGGCATTCCTGTTTGAGGTGCAGTGGCGTTTAAGGGCCCGGAGATCACGAGCATCCAGTAGAGTTTTACGGCCTTGACCCTTACGCACATTGATTGTTCCAGACTCTCTGAATCTTTTGATGATGTTATGCACAGTTGATGATGATAACTTAAAAGTCTTTGCTATTTTACGCTGGGTAACACCATTCTGGTATTGCTGCACTATGTTTCTGCACAACAATGGTGGAATTGGTGATCCTCTTACCATCTTGGCTTCTGAGAGACACTGACACTCTGAGAAGCTCTTTTTATACCCAATCATGTTGTCAATTGACCTAATTAGTGTTAATTGGTCTTCCAGCTGCTCGTTATATGCTCAATTTCCTTTTGCCAGCCACTTATTGCTACTCGTCCCAACTTTTTGGGATTTGTTGACACTGTGAAATTTTGAATCAACATATTTTTCCTTTAAAATGTTACATTTACTCAGATTAAACTTTTGATCTGTCATCTATGTTATATTACGAATAAAATATTGACATTTGTCATCTCCACATCATTGCAATCAGTTTTTATTCACAATTTGTTTAGTGTCCCAAATTTTTTGGAATCCGGTTTGTATATAAAGGTGTTTAAAACCCTCCCCACACTCTTGCAATATTCTAAACAATGTTTCTAAACTCTAAACAATTTAAAAGAGCACAGCATGTCATGATTTCAGCTCTCTGCCTCCTGCTGCACTCTGCCACCAGCCAGCACTCTTGGCCACACCCATATCTCTGCTTCAGAGCAGAGATATGACACGCTGTATGAAGAAGCTTCTCCTGCAGCTTGGGCTGAACACTGGGGCTAAATAATTAAAAATAATTCATTTTGAATAAAAATGTCATGCCGATCGTGCGGCTCATCTATCAATCAACCAATTGTGTATCATGTCCAATCTTATTTTGAAGAAATGCGAAAGAGCGAGTCCGCGAATAACGAACCACCAAGTAGCAAAGGACTACTCTAAACCAGTTTAAATAACTTTTAGTCTGTAACGGAAGAGGAAATTAGGTTCTGTTGAATATCATATTTTTTCAATAATCACTGTAAAAGCTCATTTTGACAGTTTTGACAGGTTATGGTTTGATGATTCTGAGCAGTGTTCAGACTGGGAGTAAATATTCTGTCACTTACACGCAAAGTTAGGGCAAAATGACCTGATTTCCGAAAGACATCCAATTAAACATTACACATTTATTTAAATATTTCATCCATGATGATGACTGATTTATAGCTTTTACAGTTTAAATTAGTGGAATAACAAAAAAACTAAAAGCAAAAGATTAAAATATCTTCAAGTTCAGCTTTAAAACAAACTCTTATTGGAGCTTTCTGAACAGCCAGCTAAAAGTCGATCAGTTGATGCTCTTTGTTTTTTCCTGCAAAAAGTTTCTGTTTTTTTTTTTATTTAATTTTTATTTAAACATTTATGAAGGTATTCTGCTGCTGAGCTCATGAAGATTTTAAAGGGTTTTAGGATTCAAGTCCATCTAGATGTCTTTATATTTTCATCAGCAGTCTTTTTATATATATAGATGTGCGTTGTTTTAAATTTATTTTTGCCTCCAATAGGAAAACGTCTGCATGACAGGCTGCATCATAAGCTCAAAGCAGGACGGATCAGGTTTTATCAGTTCAGGTTCTGTTAGTAAAATTATGCATTTCTCTAGTTCTGCTCACTGTTACTCCATCACTCTGCAGAAACACTTTATTTTTATTTTTATAGAAAAGTAACTTCAAAACAGGTTTATTTTTTTTGTCGTCTCTCGGTCTATTCTAGATTTTTTTGCTACGAGAATCTTAAAAATAAACCTGTAGCTTGTTGAAAGGATGCATTCAGGGAGTTAGACTAATCAAACATCTGGTAACACTTTACAATAAGGTACACAACATTTGCTTAACTACAAGGGAATGCCTAAGGAACGAATCAGGAGCTAATGGGTAGTTAACCAGTACTTACTGGGGAACACACAGTCAAGCCTAATTGTGGGACTACTGGTTTGTTACCTCAAAAACAGAGGATAAATTCTCCATGTGAGTTCTGAATAAACCTTGCACCAGTGAGGTCGCAGCTCGTAATAGACAAAAACATGTTTCCTAGTGATTACTGATTTTATTACCCATTAGCTCCTGATTCGTTCCTCTTTAGTTTCCTTGGTAACTACTCATTAATTAATGATTAGTTCCTCTTCATTTACAATGTAATTACCGGTAACCAGTAGTCCCCTAATAAGGCATGGCTGTGTGTTCCCCAGTAAGTACTGGTTATGAGCTCCTGATTCGTTTCTCTTTGGTTTCCATGTTAACTACCCATTAGTTCCTGATTAGTTCCTCTTCGTTTCCCAGGTAACTAACCAGTAGTCCCCTAATAAGACTTGGCTGTGTGTACCCCAGTAAGTACTGGTTAACTACCTATTAGCTCCTGATTTGTTCCTGAGGTGTTCCCTCATAGTTATTCAAATGTTGTGCACCTTATAGTAAAGTGTTACCAAAAATCTGAAGTTAGATTCATCTTACTTGTCGTCCCAATGCTACAATATTGAGTTAACGAGTAAAACTATTTGCAAATCCAAATTTCTTGGGGCTTTTGATCTCTAAAAAAACTAATTTCTGAACATGATATATTTTTTAAACACTTAAAGGAAAACACTTTGCACTTTGCAAGGAAAAACTATAAAAATATTAACAGAAAAATAGCAGCAGAAATTAAAAAAACAACAGATTAGGAAGAAACTCAAATGATGTATTTGAATCACAGAATAACTGAGCAGAACTGCTGAAGAAGACGTAAGCAGAAGTAAACGTGTTACCTGTAGTAAACGTGTTACCTGTGCTGCTCGGCTCCCTCTCTCTGTCCTCCTCCTCTGCCTGCAGGACGTCAGTGACCAGCGCAGACACAGACGTGTAGTGCTGACCTGCCAGGAGGTACCTGGTCTGGACCAAACTCTCCACCAGGCTCGCCTCAAAGCCCATCTGGAGCACAGTTTGAACCACGGGAGAAAGCATGGCGGATGAAGCTCCCCGACTTCCAACCAAACCTGGAGGACACGAGGAGCGAAGAGGAGGACAATGACAGAACAAACAACTCATTAGTCTGTTTTATGCAAACCCAACCATTAAAAAAACGAATTTGTGTGTCAGTATGTTGCACATTTGAAACCACAGACTTCTTCTTGTATCTCTGCTGTATTGGATTGCTAACGTTCTTTCTTTTTGTTTTACCCTGAAACCACAAGCGCCAATCAAAAGGCTTCCAAAGCACGTGCTAAAAATCCTGTAACAAAAATGAGCTCAGGTAAAAAAAAAAATCAAAAAAATCCCTGTTGCTGTTTTTAGTGGCTGCCAGCTCGGACTACACACTCGAAAGAAAGGAAGACAACCTGCATTCTTCCAGAGGATCTGCTCAGTCGCTGATTTGAGCATTTAAATAAAGCTCATGTATTTTGTGCATCTCATGCATCAAACCTATAATTTAAACTCTAGGATTGAAGGGAAACTCTCCAATCAGGGGCTTGCAGTGCTTCTCTCCTCAGAATGAGCTAATAAGATATTTTGATTCTACAGAATTTACAGCTGTACTGCATCGAGGCAGGACCTCCTCATATTTTATACTCACGGCTTCTTGACAGGATTATAGTTTGCTGATGCTGCTATTTAATGAATAGTCAAGTTTTTTGTATTTTAACTTACTGTTTCTAGAACCAACATCTCCTCCAGTAGAAGTCTGTGATCCACCCTGGAAAGCAAGTTTTTAAAAAATTATTATTTACAATGAAACTCGTAAAAGATGTGCTTTTATTTCTTCATGCGTGGACACACATTTCTACTAGATGCCACCGTGAGCGGACAAGAGGAACGAAGCTCTTACCACAGAGTCGCCCAGGTGGAAATGAGCATCCTGTATGTTGGTGATGTACTCCTGCCCTCTCGACTGGATTAAAAATTCACATCTGAGAAAATACAAAGAAACTTATTTTTACATGTTTGATTACGTTAAACATGTTTATTGTTTGCGTGTATAAACTGCGTGTCTTTATTTATAGAGTATTGTAACAAAGTAAATGTCCAAACTCACATTAATTAAACTTTAACGATCAGCGGCGGTTTTTGAAGTACTCAACAGGTAGGTTCCTCCAAAACTTTTCAGATTTAAGTCATTTCCTAATTTAATCCCAAAGTTTGTGATGCTGAGATCAGAGATTAAAGCGGAGTCAGTGGCACTTTGGGCTCATGTCAAGATTTTTCTGGAATATTTAGATACAATAATCACTGAATCAACATTTAAACCTCGAGGGCAAATCTGTTTAATTACTCATCAAAGTTCATGCTCATTAATCCAGGAATAAATCCAACAATGTTCAGTCAGGTCATCTGGACGGTTTCTTTGTTGCTGAGACATTTTGTCCTTCATCCAAAGGACTTATTCAGTCTGAAGAGCCACCAAACCAAACTGAATCCCACAAACTGTTCACTTCCAGAGTGGAAAAAAAAAGTTTTCTGGCATGGTCTGCCTTAGAGGAGTTGATGGAGAGAGGGCGAGCCCCGGAGCCATTTTACCACCAGCAAACTGGTTTTTTTGTTTCTCCCACTCTTGGGAGTGAGCCGTTTGTGGGATTCAGTTTGGTTTGGTGGCTCCTCAGACTGAATAAGTCCTTTGGATGAAGGATGAAACATCTCAGCAACAAAGAAACCGTCCAGATGATCTGTCTGAACATTGTTGTTTAATTGTTGTTGCTCGCCTACGATCTCATTAACCAGAGAACTAATGTTAACGAACCTTTCAGAAAATAATCATTAACTTCTGAGAGCTTCGGACATCTACGACTCAGAGCTGTCAAAGCCAGCTGTCCTTAAAAAACCCTCCAGTAGTCATAACTGAATCTGTTTTACAGATAATGACCTAAAACTTGCCGCGTTCTTCGCTGAGACGACAAAGAAGAAGCTTTTTGTTTAAAATCTTTCCATCAAGTCTTTGGAGTGAACTCTGTCCGTCTGTTAGCAAAATATCTCACTGGACAGATTTTAATAAAACTTTCAGGAAGAATTCATCTCCTACTACTCAAGATCTTTGCTTGAAACCAAAGCATGGCCTGTTTGTCTGTTAGCAAAATATCTCATAAACCACTGAATGGATTTCAATGAAACTTTCAGAAAGTACTCACTGGATCTACGACTACAACCGATTAACTTTTGGGGTCAACTCAGTTCAAGATGGCTGCCACAGCTCATCAACATTAGCCAACACGTGGTTAAAGCTCATTCAGTTGTACAGCTGTTAATCTATAACTTGACGTGGTAGTAGCTGAGAGTCATTCACAATATGTAATGAGAGCACTAACAGACTGTGTGAGGTCTAAGAGCTCTGACATGTTATGATACTGCACGAGACTGTAACACTTTCAGGTTTGGGATAAAACACATAAAACTCTGTCTCTGTGCAGTGAAGATTTTAGTTTCAAACTCTTGTACGACAGGCAGGGGGTGATATACATTACTTCAAACAATACCAGGCTTTTAATGTATTCAGTCGATGTGGTTAAATTTATCTTTGTCGTTACCGTGGAAACCATTTGGCATGTTCCTGCCAGGGGTCGTCCCCTGGCTCCCAGTTCCTCAGCCCTCCGTCACAGAAAAAACATTTGACGTTGTCACCATGACCTGGGAGTAAATAAAAATAAACAAATAAATAAACAAACAAATAAAAAACAGATGAAATGAGTGTTTGCAGCTCCACCATCAAAGCCAGAACTTTTCGTTCGGCTCCTGCGTTCTCTTGTTCTCAACCAAACAAACAAAGGGCCAAGTGGTACAGGAATATTTCATACATCCCAGAGAATTTTCAACAAAGTGAAACGGATGAAAGTATGCTGCGTGTGTTTGGGTTTTTAAGATGATATTTCATAAAATGAACTCTTGTCAGAGAACGGCCTGAAGCTGTGCTTCTTTAGCAGCCCCAGCTTTGTCCAGTTTGTTCTGTTAACAACATGCTGACTCAGCAGGACAATTGTAGCATGAACTCTGTCACACACAGGAAGTCGCTCCGGCGCTGAATGGCTTCGTATTTACTCAAACGTTCTAATCAGTACTCAGATATTGCTCAAAGGAAACATCGTTTTTACAGCACCTGTGTAGAAAAATCCTGCTCTGGCGAGAACATCAGGCTGGACGGAGGCCTCGGCCGGCCAGTTGTGGAAAGTGGCGAGCCGAGAATCTTCAGCTTCCATCTCCGGATAGACCGCTTGTCCAGCTGTTCCCTGGTCGTCCATCGTCATCCTCTGGAGCTGACTCAACAGCTGGCCGTCCACAGAGTCCGAGGAGCCTGTTTGGAGAGGAATATTGCCCACAGCTCGCCCCAGTGCGAAGCTGCAAGTAGGGAAATGCCGCTTATGCTCAGCATCTGGATTATCCCCCGGCACCCAGTATCTTAAAATCCCCCCACAGCAGAAACACTGGACTTCATCCCTGCGGCCTAAAAAGAAAAAGCCTGCCTTGGCCAGGTCTCCAGAGGTCACAGGCGCGTCTGCGGGCCAGTTCTGGAAAGTCCTAAGCCTTTTCCTCTCTTCTCGCATCTGAGGCTCCTTGAGGAGCTGCAGCAAAGTTCTCCTGTCATCCGTCATTCTGCAGGGTGTGGGCTTTTCTCTCTCTCTTTGTCCTGTGCCTGGCATCCCTTTTGCGGTCCATAGTGGAGCGCACACTGAAGGTGAGTGCAGAACAACAGCTGAAATAACATGACCAGGTGCTGGGGGTCCTGCGCAGCAGCCGACAGGAGACTGTTTTCCAGAAAATCCTCTAGCTGCCAGAATGTATGCTCATTGATTCTTGAATGAATGGCAGCCTGAACAGGGCTGCTCAGCCTCCTGCGGGGATAGGGAATCATTTCAGGTGTTTGCCGCAGCTTAAAAACTCTGAAAGGGTCAGTAGAGTCAATGAAAAATCTTGACAAATAAAGATGCATAAAAAAAACTCGAACACGGTAAATTATCCCTTTTATATGTAAATTTTTATGAAAAAAATGTTAAGACAATACCTTTTTATTCAATTTTCCTACACTTATGAGGCTATCGATGGCTAAAACATAAAATTTCTGTTGTGATCCAATAATACAAAAGTTTATTTTTACATACTTATTTGTGGTATTTGCTGTAAAGATGTTAACAATTTCTAATGTTTTATATGGCAAGCATCTCTGTGTGGCTGTGATCATCTGAAGCTGACCAAGTCTGTAACTTTGTAATCTTAAATAACTATCCTTGAGATGATGTCAAAGAGAAGCAAAGTCTAAACATGATGAACAAATGATGTTAAAGTTGCCTTTTTTTGTGTAGGTGAATCAAACGTTTAAAAATCGGATGGTTTAAACTCGTTTGTATCTTTGCCTCCCCCTGGTGGTGAAAACGTGAAACTGCTACAGTGCACTGTTAGTTCAGTCTAAAGGATTTTAAACTCTGACCTTTTACCAGGCATGATGAAATAGCTGTTCATTCTTATGCATTTAGTTTCACTCTTCTGTGTCTCAAGCATGAGATCAAAACACTCACTACAGATTTCAGAATAATCATGGTCAGTCAGGGTTTAAATCTGTGATTTTAAATACGTTGAAAAGAGATGTATGCAGGCCAGATGTGTGCCCTCCGATGCGTTCTGTGGCCTTATCAAACCAGCATTTAAATTTCACAGAGCTCCACATGAGAGCTGAGCCCAAGTGAACTGTCAAAGGGCTCTTAAAGGTCCTCCAGAAAGCCACACACAGTCTTCTGACTCCTGCTGGTCCTGCCTGCAGCTGAGATAATGTCAAAAAATATATGGTGAGTTGCAAAACCCAACAAGTCCAAAAACTCTTAATGCTTGATATAAACATGACAACAGCATTAAAATGTTATTTACCAGAATGCCAAAATGGGAGAAAATGTAATTTCTCAAAGAAAATCTGAGATTTCTGATGATATGACAGAAAGTACAACAAGGTTTCATAAAGGAAAATAATAAAATATTAAACCGTAACATGCTTTTGTAAAAATCATTAAATTTGAGTCTTTCTGATTTAGAGTCATTTTTTAAACATAAGTATGAGTTTTGTTTGTGGTGTTGTGGTTTTATTGTGTTTTATAAACTGTTGTGCTTTCTGCTGCTGCTTCCTAAAATTATAAATAATTTGTAAAGAAACATTTTGTTATGTTGTGTGTTTTCTAAAATTGTGCGCGTTTTAGATGAGTTGCTGTCTGTGCTGTTGGGTCAAGGTTCCTCAGTGCAGAACCACAGAAGCATCCTTTTTATTATTCAGCTAAAAAAAAGATATTTTCATTTTGCTGCATAGCTTTCATTTTTTAAAAAAAAATAAAATACACAAAAAATACTGTTCAACAAAATGTGTGGACGATTTGGAGTGTGCTAATGTTGCAAGGTGTGGACAAACTTAGCAAGAAGAAGAAGAAGAAGAAAAAAATAAAACTGGCCATCAATAAAGTTGATGCAAAACCATGAGGAAAGCCAGTCCTTTTAGACTTCATGGCTCAGACATACCTTACAGCAGAAACATCATGCCAAGTTTAAACCGGTTGCAGAAAGTTGGAGTTTAAATGGATGAACTTGAATTTTGTATTTTTTACGGGTTTTTAAATAATTGAAGTTTAACATTTAATCTTTTTGGAGATTTCCACACCAAACAAGTTGATGATGTCACACTAATTTTCAAAAGGTCAAAAAATAAAGAAACTCTTTATTTGTCCATAACTCTTTTTGGAAAATTTACATTTTTTTCTTCTTCTTTCGGCTGCTCCCTTCTTCAGGGGTCGCCACAGCAAACTAACTCGCATGAAGACTTGGTAATTGTTTTTTACGCTGGATGTCCTTCCTGATGCGACCGCAGACCACTGAGCTACCACATCCCTCTGTGTGGAGCAGAGAGCTGCTATAAGGCACCTGGAGGAGCAGACGGTGGGGGTTAAAGATCTTGCTCAAGGGCCCAGAGTGCATGGGACAAATGAGAGTGGAGGCAGGTGTGGGTGCTTCATCTTTCTCACCCACATTTTTGATGTTGTCGATATGGGGCAGCACGGTAGAGCTGCTGCCTCTCAGCGAGCAGGTCCCCGGTTCAAATCCCGGTCCAGGGGCCTTCCTGGGTGGAGTTTGCATGTTCTCTCCGTGCATGCGTGGGTTTTCTCCGGGTGCTCCAGTTTCCTCCCACAGACCAAAAACATGCATGTTAGGCTGATTGGTAACTCTAAATTGTCCCTAGGTGTGAGTGAGAGACTGAATGTTTGTTTGTCTCGTTTGTCTCTGTGTGTCTCTGTGATGGACTTGCGATCCATCCAGGGTGTCCCCCGCCCCTCGCACAGTGATTGCTGGACATGGGCACCGGCGACCCCCGTGACCCAAAATGGAAGAAGCGGGTAAAAGATAATGGATGGATGGACGGTATGTGGAGTTGAACCGGCAACCTTCTGATCACAAGCCCACCTTCTCTAACCTCTGCGCCACCACTTCATTTTGAAACACTGAAAAATAAAACATTACAATGAAGACATTTCTGTCTACGTTCACCCGGTGTTTCCGTCACTGCTGACAAATTACAGCGGTGGTCCTCGAGGACCACTGTCCTGCATGTTTTAGATGTTTCTTTGCTTTGACACGCCTGATTTGAATGAACGATTAACAGATGAATGAACGATTAACAGGATTCTGCATCTAAAACATGCAGGACAGTGGTCCTCGAGGACCAGGATTGAGGGAGACTGAATTACAGTACATTTTAACTCCATCCATCATCTTTACCCGCTTCGTCCTTTTTGGGTTGCAGGGGTCGCTGGTGCTCGTGCCCAGCCATCACTGTGCGAGACGCAGGGGACACCCTGGACAGGTCTCCAGTCCATCACAGGGACACATAGAGAGACAAAATAGACAAACAACCATTCACTCTCTCACTCACACCTAGGGACAAGTTAGAGTTACCAATCAGCCTAACATGCATGTTTTTGGTCTGTGGAAAGAAACCAGAGTACACAGGGAAAACCCACACATGCACGGAGAGAACATGCAAACTCCACCCAGAAAGACCCCCAGACCGGGACTTGAACCAGGGTCACCTGCTCGCTGAGAGGCAGCAGCTCTACCAGTTGCGCCTCCGTGCTCAAAACGTAACTGAAAAGTGTATTTTACCTAAATTCTGAATACAACTCAGTAGAATTATTATTATTTTATCTTCATGTTTGATCATCAAGATTCTTCTCCTTTCGGTTCGAGAATTTGTAAGATCTAACTTGTAGGAAGTGTTTGAGGCTTACTTTTTAGTCTGCATTTATTTCTGTCTCTTTGCTTCCAGGTAGTGAGCCACTGGCATCAGCTTAAACTCTTTTTCTTTTCTTTTTTTAAAATCTTTGCTCCCTTTACATTACATCAAAATGCAATTTGTACTTTTTTAATTTGTAATTAACCTTTCCCCCCTCGTGACGTGTTCAGTTCATTCATTTGTGATTTGGGCCTAAGGGCCACCGTACTAACATTTAAGAGACCAGTAAGCTTGTTTACCGTAAATAACAGAATTTATGAGTCACTTTTCCTGACGAGGAGGATGCTAAAAGTTTTGCCACCCCGCGGGGAACTCGGCGAACTACAGCGGCGTCTCAGAGCCCGGATGGAGCAGCCATTGGGGAAGTGTTCGGGGCTTTAACGTAACTGAGGAGCGCTCTCTCTGTGGAATTAAAAAAAAAAGAGACTGAGTAAAAGACAACGAAGACAGAAATACTCAAGATCCACAGGGTGTTACTCGACGACACACGTCCTTACCTCGAAAAACTGAAGTAGGACTTGAAAGCTTTGGGACTCCGTATCCGAGGACTTGAAACTGGAAGTTGGAACAAGATCTCAGCTGAGCCTGCGCTACAACTGCTAGCCTCGCGCTAAGCGGCACTGTTAGCCACACAGCTAACTCTGACTGAGCTGTGAACTTGCTCGCAAATCACGAAGGGTTGAAATTCAGACACAAGCTCGGGCTCCGTGAGAATCCAGGGACTTGCTTAATGAATTATGTCTACCACGAGCATTGACCCTCAGGTATGAAGGACGGCGTGCCTCGCCAGTGTCTGCTAACGATTTAATGGGCTACGGCTATGCCTCGGAAGTGCTAAGCTAGCCACTAGCTTCGGCATGTAGCTAGTAGCAAGTTGGATGCATTCCGTGAATTTTATTAATTTTTTTTAATTGTGGACGTTTAAGAAAGACGGCATGTTTCCCTCAGCGTGTGTTACGTTGTCATTTGTTACAGAAAATGTGCGTTTTTTTTATCTACATAGTTAAAAAGCATAAACATTGCGGCTAGTTAACGTAAACAGATTTACATAATGGCTCAGGGTAACTTATTGGAAAAGTAACTTTAAGTGGGATGTTTTGCTGCCTCTTTACTACTTTTAATGCTGCGGTTACGTCATTGGCGTTTAGAAAGTCATTAAAGGTGGCAACGTTAAGTGTTTTGTTTTTTGCAAAATGGGCACTGCTTTGAGATTAGTGCCAAAAACACTTGTATCATATTTAAAGCCGAGCGTTTTTGCCTGTAGAGTCTGATACGTGCTTTTATTGTTCTCTTCAGCTTGGCAATACGAGGGTTGCATGATCTATGCACTTATTCCCTGTTTAAACGTGAATAATGTGTAAAAATAAATAACATTTTCTTGTTTTTTCCTTCTTTCTTCTAATCTGGATGCAGAGAACAAAGGGACAAGTGTCTAAAGGTGAGTGACAAAGCACTGATCTGATCATTTTTATTCTTGAACTATCAATATATATTTCCAGCCTAACGTGTTTTGAAATTATTGTAATGGCACGTTGTCGTTCGAAGCTGAAACGAAATGGCCAAATTTGGAATGGGAACGCTTCTCCTGAAAGTTTGTTCATTTCAGGTGTGCAGTATGTGGTGTACACATCTGCTGCTTCACATGAGACTTTGCATTTTATCTTTTACTGTTTCATCTAAAGTAGAGAGGGGTTTAAAAAATATATCTGGTGAGCTTTGAGCTTTATGTACCGATATTTATAAGGTGTACGCATTAGAAGTTATATGAAATAAATCTAATAGATGGTCAAGGAGAACAGGACTGGCTGCTGAGATTTGTTGACATCTGTTCCAAATATCAAAGATGGGGAAATAAACACTACATGGCAGATATCATTGAATTCACACACACCACTGTAAGTGAAACGAGTGCATCACTCCAATTCATTCGTGTTTGAAAATTGATTCAAGTTTAGTAACTTTAGAATGTGACATTGTTTCGTTTTTTTCAGGTTTTTAGTTTCAGGAGCAAGTTGTGGTTTGCTTTGATTCAAATCCAAATCCCGTGCACATTCTTTGTTTCATCAGATTGTTGTATTCAACTGAATCCTGTTACCTGGAGAATTTTACTGTAGCAAGCCACGTCTGTTTATTCCAGGGAAAAGAAAACTGCTAACTTTTATAGTCAGTCACCTACTCTGCTTGCATGTACTGAGATTTCAAACCAGAGTAGGCTCACTTAATCTTTTCATCTTCCCATCTTCCTAGTTGCACGGAAAGATTAACTGATAATTTATTTTTCCCCAGTAAAAGAAAAAAATGTTTGGATGTAGGAGGAGGAAGCTTGACAGGCTGTTTTCAAGTATTCTTTAGTATCACAGAACTGTTTAGCACGGCTTAGAAAATGCTAATTATTTTTGTCATATCCATCCATCCATTATCTTTACCTGCTTCTTCCTTTCTGGATTGGGAGTCACTGGTGCCCATACACAGTCATCGCTGTTCGAGAGGCGGGGTACACCCTGGACAGGTTGCAGGTCCATCACAGAACCACATAGAGACAAATGAGACAACCATTCATTCTCTCACTCATACCTAGAGACAATATAGTTACCAATCAGCCTAACGTGCATGTTTTTGGCCTGTGGGAGGAAACGGGGGTACCCAGAGAAATCCCACGCATGTTAGGCTGAGAGAACATGGAAACTTCACGCAGAAAGGCCCCTGGCCGGGACTCAATCCAGCAACCTTCTAGCTGAGAGGCGATAGTTCTACCAGCTGAGCCTCCTAAAAAGTGTTTGAAAATGTTTGAACTGTAAAAAGTCATTAGAACTTGAACTGAGGCGATTTGGATGTTTTGATTTGTATTGAAAAGTCACAGTGATTTTTTTATGTGCCAAGTGTGTTGTTTGAAACACAGGGCTTCTTTATATCCTAAACAACTGTCACTGCTTTTAAAAATGAATAGTTAAATTTTGTCTATGTCTATGTTTCAGTGCAAAATGGTTCACTACATCAGAAGGAAACTGTCCATGACAACGACTTTGAGCCATACCTCACCGGTCAATCAACTCAGGTAAGGTGTGCTCCTTGTGTTCTGTCATTTTTGAAATCATATTATTTTTAATAAATGTCACAGTATGACAAATGTGCCCACAGTTACTTTTTAATTAACTGTGTTCTACTTTGAAATGTTATCTAAAACAATATTTTGCTTTATGAATAGTAAACAAGAATAGTTTAATTTATTTATCTTAATTACTTTTAAATCAAACATCTAAGGCACTTTCCATTGTTTGCACATGATTTCAGAACAACAGCTATCAGTCCATCACCGATCCCTACCTGTCAAGCTACTATGCTCCCTCCATTGGATTTCCGTACCCGCTAAGTGAGGCCCCATGGTCCACAGGTGGAGACCCCCCTATTCCATACCTCACGCCCTATGGACCTTTGAGTAATGGAGATCATCATTTCATGCCGGACACGGTGTTTGGCCAACCAGGTGGACTGGGAAGCAGTATCTACCCCCACAGGTTTAACTTTTTTCCTGAAAACCCTGCCTTCTCTGCTTGGGGAACAAGTGGCTCTCAGGGCCAGCAGACTCAAAGCTCAGCATACGGTGGCAGCTATAGTTATCCTCCCAGCTCCCTGGGGGGCACTCTGGTGCCTGATGGTCAGACAGGCTTTCACAATGACACCCTGAACAAAGCCCCTGGCATGAACAGCCTGGAACAGGGTATGGTTGGGTTGAAGATTGGAGGGGATGTCCCTGGTCAGGGGTCAGGAGTCAAAGCTGTGGGATCTGTGATCGGCGGACCTGCGGTGGCAGCCACGGGAAATGGCGCCACACCTATTGGAATGCCTCCACCTAAACCCACCTCTTGGGCCGCCATTGCTAGCAAACCTGCCAAACCACAGCAGCTGAAAGCTAAGGTGAAGCCAGGGATGCCCAATCCAGGGGGAGCTCTTCCCCCACCACCCATCAAACACAACATGAACATTGGGACCTGGGACAAGGGCCCAGTGACTAAGGTAGCTACAGCCCAACTGCAGCAACAGCAGCCACCTCTTGGCCTCCCTCATGCCATGCCACCTCAAGGACCCATGCAGCCTCCTCATCAGTCTTTAGTGCAACCCCAGATGCAACCTATGGCCTTACAGCCCCAACCTCCCCACCACCAGCACCATCAGCCACCACCTCAACCTTACCAAAATCACACCCAGCCACCACAGCCCCAGACCCGTTGGGTTGCACCACGCAACCGGAACCAGGGTTATGGGCAGGGTGGCCCTGGCCAAGATGGAAGTGGTATGATGGGAATGGTTGGTGTTGGGAACAACGGTCCTCAAATGTCTGCTGGTCAGGGACCCAGTGTAGAATCCCACCCGGTGCTGGAAAAGCTGCGTGCCTCCCACAGTTACAACCCCAAGGACTTCGACTGGAACCTGAAGAATGGTCGTGTCTTCATCATTAAGAGCTACTCTGAGGATGATATTCATCGCTCCATCAAGTATTCCATCTGGTGCAGCACGGAGCATGGCAACAAGCGGCTGGACTCAGCCTTCCGGGCCATGAATGCTAAAGGTCCGGTGTACCTGCTCTTCAGTGTCAACGGCAGTGGTCATTTCTGTGGTGTGGCAGAAATGCATTCACCAGTGGACTATGGGACCAGTGCTGGTGTTTGGGCACAGGACAAGTGGAAGGGCAAGTTTGACGTGGACTGGTTGTTTGTTAAGGACGTGCCTAACAGCCAGCTGCGCCACATTCGCCTGGAAAACAACGACAACAAGCCGGTGACCAACTCCCGTGATACTCAGGAGGTTCCTCTGGAGAAGGCCAAGCAGGTGCTCAAGATCATCGCCACCTACAAACATACCACCTCCATCTTTGATGACTTCTCCCATTATGAGAAGAGGCAGGAAGAGGAAGAGGAGGTGCGCAAGGTGTGTTTAGTAATTCAACCATGTGACTAAATATATAAAGGGGTTTTATTAATATTTAAATATTCCGTGTCTGCTTTGGAGCGACAAATAATTTTTGTTTCTGTTTTGCCTCATTTGTTGTTTTTGACAGACTTTTGAACCTGCTCAGATACAGAACCGTTCTCGGTTCGATCAGGTAAGAACCGTCAGGTTTTCTTAATAGATTTTTCTTTACAGAATGTTTTAACTTTTAGTAAAAATTTAGTTAAATAGTAGCCATGCTAAAAAATCCAGGTAGAAAAATCTAACAAAGTTAGTTCAGATCCTCTGGATGGATAAAAAAAAAAAAAAACTTGTTGAAATGTTTCGTCTTTTATCCAGAAGACTTCTTCAGTCTGAGGAGCTGCAATAAACTCAGTCTTATGATAGTAGATCAGTTTGTTGTTGACATCCAACTAGCTATTCAAGCTAAAGGAGGACCATCAGCCTAACGACTGATCGTTAGTGCTCTGATGGCCGCTTGCTATTCACAGAGGGCTGAGTGATACTAGCAATAACAGCATTGTAACAGGTGACAATTGGAAATGGAGGCCTCCGCCCCTACTTAATAATGTGCGGGTTCTCTTCACAAAGATGGCTTCCGTCACTCCTCTCTCCAACCAACGTTCCAAGCATGTGCACATCTTCATCCCTGAAGGAGTGACCGCTGGCCTGGAGATGAGTGTGAACCACAGCGTCCTGGCCTGATGATGTTGTTAGTTTAATAGTGTTTAAATAGATGAAAAATAAATCTAGTGTTTGGTCACTGTTTTTATTACATTGACCTGAATAAGTGCAGAAATAAGAATCCTGTACTTTGATGACAGTCACATCATTAAAATAATTCTTTTTTTTCTTGTTTTCCCCAACAGGAGCGCCCAAACAGGAATAAACAATAGAAGACTTTTATTCTTGGCTTGATGATTTACACTAGGACTCAATTTAAAGACAGAAGAATACGAAAAAGCAAACAAGCCCTTTTTTTTTTTTTTTCTCCTCCTCGTTTTTTTTATTTAATCCCGGTGATATTGCACCATCGTCAAGACTTCTGTTTTGTTTTCCTCATCTGCCACTGATTTTTGTGCATCGATATCGATAACGCGCTGATTAAATGTATTACCCATCAGCCACCACTCTAGTTTTTCCCCCCTGCTCCATCATGTACTCTCCTCTCACCTGACGGGTTTTCTCTCGCGCGCCTCCTCACCTCGCTCCTCTTTCAATTGAATCAGGGTTTGACTGCACCACGAAGAAGAAAAGAAATCTGCCACTTTATATTTCAGTACAATCAGGAACGGATGTGTCATGCACCTATTTGCCATTTGGGGGCAACGTTGCCATGCTTTATCTGTTAACTGTGCCAACAGGGTTGGAGGATCCTAAAGGCCACGTCGGACTGGGATAGTAAAACTTCAATGGTTTATGTATTTTTCATTCAGATCAACAAAATCTCTATTTTCTGGCTTACTACTGACAATTTTCATTTCCAAAACGTTTCTTCTGGAGCCTTATCCTTTTTAAAAAAATTATTATTATTATTATCAGTGACTCTTCAAAAGAACTGCTCAAACACTGCTGGAGAAATCAGGGATAGTGTGAAGTCACGCGGGACTTGAAACATTTCAGAGGAAGTGCTAAAGCTTCTTGGCGAGAACTAACAGATGCGTCCTCCTCAACCAGAACTCTCACGGTTTAAATCAAAATGAACTGTACTGAATCAGCTTTCAAACCCCTCATTTGTTTTGGTGTTTGTCCTTAAAGGAAGCGTCTTGTGGATGTTTCAACGGGAGATTCTGTTTATGTACACAACCCAGTCTGAGAGAATCGTCACGCCCACCATCGTCTTTATTAGATTTATGTAATGGTGTAACGGTTTCCTTGATTAAATTGTTGCTATTGATTTAGACTTTTACTTTCACTAAAGGGGTAAGGGTTCACACGTTTGTCCATTCACCGTCATTCTGTCTTAATCCTTGTTTGTGTTTTTTTTCCTTGAATTTGTAATGCTAAGCTTTAATGTAGGAGTCTATATATTCATGGAGAAAGCCTAAAAAAAAATGTATAATCTAAAAATTAATGTAACTGATTTACTATCCAGTAAGAAAAACTGAGAATGAAATATGGTTTCCGTGTGTTTCTTTTGGTTTTAATTCTAGTTTGTTCCAGCTTTGAACTATTAATTATGATACCGCAAGTCCTGGGGTATATTAAAAATAAATAAATTGGAAACATTAAAAGATAAAATGAAACGTTTGTGCCCGTGCATGACAAAATAATGCAGTCAGCTGGAGATGTTGAAGCCAGTGTCCTCTGGTTCTTGCCTTTAAGGTCACAGTGCTGTTTACCAGATTAGAAAATAGCAGGGATTCTGAGTTGGTGTTGCTCATTTAGCAACTTCAAAGCTCAAATGCAGCATCTGAGATGAGTGGGTTCTCTCTCCTTTAATTACTTTGTGATTGTTGCCTCGATAGTCTGTGGCTCGCAGGGATCCTCTTGACACAAAATATTGCTCACGTCGTCTGCTCTTTTTCATTTGTGTAACGCTGTAAGTTTAATCTGATGTAGCCTCATATAAACCAGATTCCCATTTGTTTGTTTTTTTTTTGTTTGTTTTTCATCTGAACTGAAACAAATTACGTTGTCACCCATTTTAACTAATTGTGACCGAGGCTAGATGTTTGTACGTTCAGGTTAGATGATGTATATTCTGTGAACTCTTCTGTTTATCTATTTACCCAGGTTTGAACTTTGCTCTCATACCAGTGAGATGGTGTACACACAATGCACTTTGCTAATGTTGTTCAAGTATGAACCCACGGAGGAGGTACATTTGTGTTCTTACCTGGCCAGTGTATGCCCTGTAATGACCTCTAATGGTAGCTTCTGTTCTCCATCTTTTTTACCTGCACTAACCGAAGGCTAGTTTGATTCAAGCAATATGGTGGACCTGTCTGTACGGACGCGTTCATCTTCAACTCGACGTGCTGTGTAGAGCTGGGCGGAGGTGAGAAGCTAAAGGACGTCGCCGAGGATTTATTCTTTTTTCCCCTCAGGAAGCGTTAACTGGTTGTGACTATGGTTTAGGGCTCATACGCATTGGGTAATAAATGTAAGATGTTTAATTCAGGGCTGTCTGGTGAGCCTTGAGATTCAACATTGCTAAAGCATCCATTACACAAAATACTAAACTGATTATCTCTAAAAGGCCTCAACTGTAGTGGACACACTGTTCAAATAGAAGAAATCAAGCCTTAATAAACTGTCAGTTCAGAAATTACTGTCGTCATCTGGTGAATTTTCTTTTCGCTCAAACTGTTTTATTTTCACAGCTACAACTACACGAGTTAAACTGCAGCATTTCAGATTTGAATCAATATACTTGCCAGGAGGAGGGTCGTTTATGATAATCCAGTTTAATCTGACGCTGTAAATGTTCTCTTTGAAGAAGTGATGTAAAAACAAAACAAAATGCTGGTCCAGTGGGAGCTCTCCGTGGTGCTGACATGTTCTTTTGGACCAACTGCAGTCACAAAAACTGACCAAAGACCTCAATAGTTTCAAGTTTTCACATGATCTAAAATAAATGGCTTGAACGCCATTCAAGATGTTTGATGTTCCTGAATCTTTTTTTTTTTTTTTTTTTAGGTCAGCAAGGATGTTCTGCAGCACAACGAGTTCATTTTTACCACGAGCAAAGCTCTTTCAAAGTGTTGGCGTGTCCAAGA
The DNA here is from genome assembly GCF_014905685.2 of Nematolebias whitei. Lineage (NCBI taxonomy): Eukaryota > Metazoa > Chordata > Actinopteri > Cyprinodontiformes > Rivulidae > Nematolebias > Nematolebias whitei. The sequence goes on along the minus strand of NC_056508.1, from coordinate 26,247,299 downwards.
ACAAACCTTCAGGAAAAAAATGATGATGGGCACAAACTGATGGCAGCTCAGACTTTATTTTGTCACGAGAATTTACAGAACAGGAAAGATGACAAAAACATTTAATATCAGACAGGATTTACATTCTTTACATTTGAAGTGCTTCTCTGGAATATATATACCATCAAATATATTAATAAGTAAATATGTAATAAGTATTCATTTTTTGAATTCTTTAAAGAATTGTTTTATTCCCAGGATAATCTAGGAAGTAACCCTACCCCCTGTCCCGGACGAGCCCCCAGTTTAATAAATAAGGCTGGTTACATCACGTCATATTATTGTTTCTTATAGTTTGGTGTTATGCAAACACGATGACTGGATTTGAAAATCTAATTTGAACTAATCAATGGCTGACGGAGGACAACGCCAATATCTTTTTTTTCCCCTCAGAGTATTGAGGATTTGTTCAGCCAACATGAGACATAATTCTTTCATATAGACTGGCCACAACAGACATGCCTAGGTTGAGATTGTTTACATTGGCTGGAAAACGTTTTAGTATCAACCAAAAAAATCCAAACACATCTTTGGATCTAACAGTACTTGTCCAACCACTATGATACAACAAATGCAATCTTAAAATATTTCAAGAACGGTCGATGAGCATGGTGACAAAATTAAATAAGTCATAAATGTTACATTTCATTATTATGTATTTATTCATTTAATGTGGTCACATTCCGTCCTCCATAAAAGTGGTGGCTTTAAGTCGTTTTTTTAAGTAAAACTAATTTGAAACAATTTTGAAGTGCTTGAGGATGAACAGCGCTGTGTTCCAGTTTCAGAGGTGTACTGTCACATGGTGGCCACCAGGTGGCAGTAAAGCACGCACTGCATCTGAATGCAGATGCTGTCGGCTCGTCTCAGCCTCTGTGGGCCTCAGCTTTGACATCCAGTGAAGGTGTGCTGGAATGGGATGTCCCTAAGCCTGATTATATTTATGAGTGGTGTGTCCAAACGCGCCGCTCTAATGGCGACCTTACTTTTAGAGGAATATTCAATTAAAAGGACAAGCTGTCACAACCGTGATTGCTTCCACTATCAAACATGCAGTTTATGTTTCCCTCGAGCAGAAAGAATGAGAAATGAATTGTCCATTTAGTTCATTCCTCACCTGAATTTAACGATCTTTTTATTAGACTTCATATTAGCAACTTTAAGTCTTTTAAATCTTGTTTATAGTGCACGTGCCGATCAGCAGATTTTCACATTGACCTACAGGCGCACTTCAGAGCGTCATGAACACCTTCCCCAAATCCTAAAATAAAAAGCAGGTAAAGATGCATCAAATAAAAGCTTTTATTTACCTGATTCCAAATGTTCTGCTCTTTGTTTTAAGCCTGGAGGTGGATGGCCACTTTTGGAAAGGCTGCATTTTAAAAATTATTTTAATTATTGTTGCCATTCCGGTTTAGATTCGAATCTATTTTTCTAAAATGCTCCCACTTTACAGCTGATGATGAAACTCACTTCATATTATCACGTCATGGACGAAGAACTGAGCGGATAAAACTGAAAGCTGCGCATTGCGCACACACACACACTTACACACACACACACTGGTGCATCCACTCTTTCCCCAGAGCACAAACAAACAAACAAAGTGCTGCTCTGATTGGCAGTCAGGGCCTGTTTCTGTAGGATTAAGGGGTCAGCCTCCGCCTGCGGCCTGGGGATATTTGGAAAGAATGAAAAAAAAAAAGAAATAGTGGAAGTGATGCTGTAGATTCCTCTCTTGGCATTCACCGCGTGCCTTAATTGTATGGACATTAAATCAAGGTCCGCTGTGAACACGCAGAGTGACAACCCTTTCAAACCTCCAAACCTTCCGCCGAAAGGACAATCTCATGCGCGTCTGCGTCTAACAGCAGCTCCCCGTTTCCGAGCGGGAGCGCGCGCGTGCACGTACACACACTCCCACATACACACAAGCCGATTTGCATCACAGTCACGCGCGCAAACACTCGTTTAGACCCTTAAAATCTCAAAGCGGATTTACAGCAAAGAAGCGGTAACTGCGCCTCTGCGGCTTCCACGCGAAGAAATATTGATATTGCTGCGCCACAGCCACAACACAATACACCCCCCCCCCCCCACACACACACACACACACGCACGCACATCGATCATCACATCGTTAAAAGACCCCAATTCAAACCGAGTCTGTCCTCTGATTCCTGATTCGGTGGATTGTGCGTCTTTACGCATCCGATACCTCGCCTGCAAATGACAGCTCGAGCTGCGTAGCCTCTTCTCTCACCTCGTTGTTCCTCAGAACAGCCGCTCAAATTACATACAACAGTCCCCCCCCACCCCCACCCCTCCAAAAAGGGGGGGAAAAAACCTAACTAAAAACTAAAAAAGGCCAGACAAGCAGCAGCGCTGGCCGCGCGCCACGGCGGCTTGGAGCGCTCCGTCCCTCGGCGCACAGAGCTCTGGATGTTCCTGAACTTGGCTCGGATGCAGTTCCTGGACTCGTCCACGATCAACGCCCTCGGACAAAACGCGCAATGCCTCCTCTCTCCTCTCATCCAGCTGACACTACAGATGGCAGTTTTTTTTTTTTTTTTTTTTTGGTTTTGTTTTCTACATGATGTCACAGCGGGTCTTTAAAAACGCCAAGTCTCTGTCGCTCAGTCTGAAGGAGGTTTCATTTCTTCTGTCAGGGTGGGGAGAAAAACGGCTTCTTGGTCTTCATCAGAGTCCTTTCTTCAGCAGGAGTCTCTCGGTTCCAATCGTTGTGTTTAATCTGACCCATTTCAAACCAAATCCAGTCCTGGAAGCGCACCCCCACCCCCCACTCTCTGTGATCCACCGTCTCCCAGATTAGAGCGCCCCTCTCTTCCCATCCGAGACAATTGTGAGTCTCTGCTGATTGGGCTTCCGCGCAAGAGGATTACATGGGCGCACTATGACGTCATGAGCCTCGGCCCAAGCCGTCCATACCCCCCACCCCCCAACCTCCTCCATTAAAACCAAATCCTCATCAGCCTCAAACGTCCTTGAAACCACCTACCTGACTCTGCAGCGCGCCATGCATGTGGCATCTGTGCAGAAGCTTCCATTTCTAATCCGCTTTACTGACAAAAGCAAGCATAAAATAAATAAATAAAACATAAAATATGATTTTTTTTTTATTTGTGGGGAGGGGATGGGGGGGGGTGGCAACAACCTCAGTTGTGTCTCGAGTTTAACAGTCTGACCTCGTTTCCAAACGCACCAAATCACTGTTTTCTCCCCCAAACCGCATCAACCTTAAACCCTGCAGCCATGAAATGATATTTTTCTGAATGTCCTGTTTTAGGTGTTCACTAAAGCAAACGGAGCATGTTAAAGTTAAAGTTAGTCATCTCAGGCCTCTGACAGCTGGAGCCATGCAGCATCAAATCCTTCTGCGCAATATGTCAAATAAAATCACAAACGCGTAATAAATGTCTCGGTTTGTCACAGGAAAATGCAACAACGTCTACTTTGTCCTTTAAACGCACCATATTAGAAATTAACATGAAATTGGTTTTGTTAAAACGAGTCCTGCTCAGTTTTAGAGGTTGGCGTCATGCATTTTTTTAAATTAGTTAATGTTATTTTGTGTAGGTTTTAAGACAAGTTCTGTTTCTGTTCTTTGTTTTTCTTTTTATTTCTGTATCATTTAGTTTGGCTGCCTGCAGGAGCCCCTCCTTAAAGTGACAGGACCTCTTTAATCTGCTTTCTTCATCGTGGCGTGTTTAAACGCAGCTCCAGTTCAATTGTAGCCAATTCTGTCCCGGAAGAAAATGTCAATGGATTAAAAAAAATCTTTCTCTCTCTCTCAGTTTTTTTTTTTTTTGTCTGTGCCTGCCTCCCACTGTTAGCTGAACAAAGAGAGGGAGAAGCTTGAATCTAAACTATATGTTGTTTTTTTTAAGCAGCTGTAAAGTCTGACAGAGCTGCTGCTTCAGCTCCACCTCTGCAGCTCAAACCTTCAACTGATGCAGGTCACTCCGCTGATGGAACCAGTTTACAGGCCTGAAAGGCTGTTGCTGCTGCTAAAACTGGAAGAACACCCCCCCCCCCCCCC
>NC_056508.1:26211660-26242800 GCF_014905685.2 Nematolebias whitei | reverse complement strand
AATAATAATAATAATAATAATAATAATAATAATAATAATAATAATAACGTTTCAAAGGTCACTTTTAAATTGCAGATTTGTTAAGACAGTGTCTACATTTTATCAAACTTCATAAATAAATAAATAAATAAATAAATAAATAAATAAATAAACACAACATGTCTGAGGTGCATTTCGCCTCTCAAACCCTCCCACACCTTTACGGTGGCACTGCGGCTTGTTTTGAGAGGCGTATAAAGAGGTGTAACTTTGCAAACATTTCTTAAGTGCAGAGAGCCAGAAGGACCCTCCGGTATTGTTCACTAAGAGAAAGAGAAACACGTCCACAAAGGACTCCATTGTTCCTGCTCAACAATTCAAGGGGCCTAGTAAGCTGTCCTCTGCGATCAGGCAGCCGGCCCATAATTTCAATGTGAGGGGGGCCACCCCAAGGAGAAATGGTAATGTATGTCCAGATAGCACAAACACTGGCTGATGTGGAACCATGCAGGTCAACTGATGCCACTTTCTGTAAAACAAGGCCACTCTGTGGACAGGCAGAGAGGTGAGGGGCTGCAGCTGCAGTCATCTAGATGCACCTCGCTACACCTGCTCTCCGGATGAACCAAGAGTCTCTGAAACGCTCACAGTGGTTTCAGGTGAGCCGCAGAAATACTACTTCTGTGTATACTGATGATGTGATCCGATGTAACGTTGACACGACTAAACTTGTTTTTGTCTTTGACCTTAACAAAGATCCAGTTTGTTGAAACAGGTTGTTTCAAACACTGTAGTCACAACCCATCAACAATGAAGGTCAGGTCATTTTTAATTAATTGAGAGCTACAAAATAAATGTTTTTAACGTTTAAATTGAGCAGCGACTCAGACGAACACACTTTGTCTCTAAAGTCCAATCCACGCACACACCCTCCCCCCAAGTGATCATTTCATAAACACAGACGATTCTTCATTTGGGATGTTTTGTAGATGAATGAATTGCATTTGTCTCCACATCAATAACGCTCAGGCACCACCTTGCTGCTGAGGTGAGCGTCGGCGCTAATGTAGAGGTCCTCGACTCCATCTGATAAATGTCATGAGCTGTTTGCATTGATCTGCTTGTCACACAGCCTGCAGAAAAGAGTCATTATGTTGTCTGTTTCTGCACCGTTACAAGACGTTTGAAAGGCTGTTGAGTCTTAAATGCTCCTTTGAAGGCGTGCCTCTGTGCACGTGTCGGCGTCTTTGGCCAAACGTCAAGAGAAACCCTGATATCTCACGAAAACAGTGGATGTGTGACAATTTAGACGGTTCCCGACATCATGATGAGCAGTGCAACATTTAGTTTGTGTGGGTTTCATTGTCTTCACGTTAAATGCAGAGGAACGCTGCCTGTACGGGCTGCTAATAAATCAGATCAAACTCCGGTAAAGCAACAACGTGGCAGAAAATTTATTCTCCTTTTGTGCTCCTCTGATGTAGAGACTAGAGGGGTCACCAGTGCTGAGGTGAGTTTTACACAAATCTTCCGTGTCAGCCGTTCACATGAAAACAAAGGCCTACTCTTTAACCTCCCCTCAAAGTGATGCTCAGTCGGCCCTGGCGGCTGGCACACACACATGCTTACACACACACGTAAAACCCGAAACAATTCAATAAACTTATGCAGAGCCTTCCTTCACCCCCCCCCCCCTTCTCTTTTTCACACACTGTGACCAAACCTGGCTTTTGTCTCGTACTCGCAACACACCGCTCCTCAACGCTACGCTCACCGTTAACCCTGCAATTAACCCGCACCTCAATCAGACATCATTATGGGGGGTAAAGAAGGGAAGCAGACACAAAAGATGAGTAAAGGTGAGAAATTGTGACATGCACACGAGGGGAAACGTAATCATGACACCATAAATCATTGAAGCCCCCTGAGTTTGTGTTTGTAACGTTCCACCGGTTGGATCTTTGTTACGATGCGTCTTTCAGAGCTCAATTATTCCTCATATTTTGACGGGGAGTTCATCTACAATAACCGTACAGCATCACCCTATGACCTCCACCATCCCCCACTCCCTTTTTTCTTTGCAGATTGGGAGGTTCCCAGTAGAGGGCTTGGGGCGTTGGAGCATCGGAGAGGTTTTGCATACAGCTGGATTTGTCAATGACAACAAGAAATCTTTGAAATCATTAATAATCTGTTTCTTTTAATCAGATTTATTCTCAAAAAGGGTTAAATTGACGAGACTCAAGGCTGAAAGGCTGCATTTCTTTCCTTGTAGGAGCTACTTCCAGATGGAGCTGCCTCTTCACATCATCTATCACAAAACAGTTTGGAAGCAAAAATATAAATATGTAAAATTACATAAATGAGGGCGTCTACGTGGCGAAATTGTTCAACGAAATCAAACGTTTGGAGTGGAAGGGTTTGAATAAATCCACAAAACATCTTCTGACTTCCCGACCTGGAGGTGAAAGCAATACGAAGTCGCACATCGGGGTTGTGTTTCAGTCGTCTTCCTCTCTTCTGATGCTCAGTGTGCTGCACGGCGTGTGCACAGGGCGTCGTGGAGTATCTGTGGGGAACTGTTTAGTCCCCCTCCCCACACCACCGGCACCCATAAGAAGATTAGAGATGATTGGTTTTATTGACCGGCCCACGGCAGCCGTTATCAGGGCGACACTCGGAGCACCGAGCAACGCTTTTGTCTGGCTCTCATTGTTCTTCCAGGCCCAAGAACCCCTGCGCAGATATGAATATGAGATGACAGTAAAGTGGCAATTATGTACATATGTGCAAGGTGAGAAGACACTGTAGAGATGAGGTGAAGGGGGTTAGCCGGCTGGTCTTGGGTGTATTTTGCTGCTGGAAGCTTGAGCCCTGTTTTTCCTCCTGACCCTGCATATTGTCAGTAAAACACTGACTTTTAAAAACGAGTGATGAAGATGATGTCAGTGTTGTTGCAGTTCTGACCATCCTGTCTCATCATCATCATCAGCAGCCTTGCCATCTATTCACATGTACAAAATGACATGGAAAGACGTAAGTTTTAAATTAAAGCAGATGCGCTCTTTGTGTTTATCCTCTAGTATATTTTGAAACTAATTCACCTAATGTTCCTCTTTTTTTCCCCCATTCGTTAAGAGAAGAGATAGATCATAAATCAGGGATTCAACACCAGTTTCATCGCATCGTTAAATATTCTGCAGCTTGGCATGCTTTCGCGTGTGTTCACATCCCCTTTCCTGCCCTCTGCATGTGTTTATGAACTCGAACTGACCTGCAGTTTCAAATCAAAGTTAGGCAAGGTGTGTAAGTTTCCCCCTAACGTCCCTTTGCTCCTCTGTTGTGCACTCCTTCTTGGAGAAAAGATGTTAAATCATCTAAATCATCCCCTGGCTATTATATCCAATTAATGCCTCCTCGTGGTGTTTTATTGTGTTATAAACTGCTATTGCGTGTGGTTCAGTAGACAAACACAATGCACGTCTGTGTCGCCTGCCACCAGGGGCTTGCTGTAGCCGTGCTGGAGAGGGACTGGGGGGGACTTGGCCACTGCCCACGGGGGCTGTGACCACTCTAAATCAGTTAGTTTTGGAGGAGATCCTGGTCGGCTTTTTAAGAGGGTCCATTATAGGCTTGTTAATGCCTCAGCCGAGGGGGAAACGCTACCAACTGCACTCAATTCTCTATGCACTCTGCCTTGTCCCCATTCTTTCACACACACTGCAGACACACATCAACTTCCTTCTCCTGAGCTCTACCTTTCTTCTTGAGACGTGTGTGTGTTGTCTTCTGTCTGTGTTTCCATTCTCCCAGCACACCCATCTCTGCTTCAGTCGTCTGTTCATGGATTTCATGGCCTTCGCTGAAAGCAGCACAGCATCACAAAGTCTTCTCGGTTACTGCACTGATCCATGTTGTGCCACGAGTGTGTGCGCGCGTGTGTGTACAGTTTAAGACGTGTTAAGCAGATTCAGGGTGTCTTTGAAGATGTATTTTGGTGCCTGCAGGGGAGTTGTGGACTGTGTTATTGCATATTTAGGACAGAGTGTGAGGGTCTTTTGAGAGAGCGTGTGTGTGAAATTTTAATTCACACTTTATGTGTGAAAAGGCTTAGTTCATTTATCAGTGAGAAGAGACACCCAGAGTTTCAACTCCCTGTAGGTCCTCTATCACACCAGGTCCAGGAGGATCATAACAAGCCTCAGAAGTTAATCAAGAAACGGTTCCTTTTCCTGTGATGCGTGCACGCACACACAGTTTTTAACTTCTTGTATTTTCTTGCTGCTTTCTGCTCGTCGTTGTTCTTGTGCAAAGCGGTCGCTGTTGTTCTTCTCTGCTTCACGGTGCACAAACTGCGAGCGCTCGGTGTCGCCACACCTGAGGTGCAAGTTAATGTCCTCCGTCTCCGCATTCTGAACTGTCGTCAAGGAAAGGTGCCTCTCGGTCGCCCTGGAAACCATGCCTCCCAGCATGCTTTGTGTGAGTGACAAGAGGAAGGTGTGACAGAGTGAGCTTTGTGCGAATGGATGTATGAGGAGCCGGACCAAACCATTTTCTTATAACTCTGTTGCTTTATTTATTTTATACAATGTAACATTTATTATTATTATCATTATTAATATTGTCACTGAAGGACAATTAGGAAAAATGCCTTTAGACACAGGTGATGCTGTTCAGTAGCTTAGCTCAGTAAGTGGAACAACTTATACATTGCTGTTGTAATAGCGAGCATGTTTACATGCTGTGTAATAAAAAGTCAAGCTTTAGTGAGAATAGCTGCAACATCATTTTGTTGTTAAGACGAGCGAGCAGCCTAAGCTGCTGCTTCGACGGTGTGTGGTGGCACCTTGTGTTTTTCTCACACCCCTCTGTGTCTGCTCATGCAAGACGTTCCAAAAGAGCGTCCTCTTAGTGCTTGGTGTATTTTTATTAGTGTTTTTCTTAGTTCATATCTTAGATCTTATTACTGTGTTTTTTTTTTACATTTTTGTATTTTTGTTGGATGTAACTGGGACCCTGTGTGCATAATTTAATTCCACCACATGTACCACATGTGGTGGAATGACAAATAGAGAACCTTGAATCCTTGCATCCTTGAATTATTATAATATTCCTGTTGAAAGTGCATCCAGGCTGCACCAAAAGAGCTGCAGCTAGCGGCTGCTGCCACCATTTGTGCTAGCAAATGACCTTCTATGTAAATAACCATGTCGTGCAAAATTGACAGCAATGTAAAGTTTTATAAATCAGTATTTGCCTCAATGACCAATATTTTATTTAACGACTGTAGTTGTTTTAAGATGGCAGCAATTCATATTGTCCTTGGACCACTCAGACTATCTGTTAGCTCTACAGTCTGGTCAGAAATACTTGTTTGTCTTCACACTGAGGCTGTTTTAAAAGCTGTCTATAACAGGTAAGATATTATTTGTTTATAATGTTTGCACTTCAAAACCCCTGAACCCTCATTAGGAAGACAAACGTCCCTTCATGTGCCTCCAGAACAAGCAAGTCCTTTTTAAATAAGAGCAAAGCAGAAGTAGCTCTGAATCATTCGGTGTTTATAAATTGTTTTTTGATGCTGATCAGATGAACACAGAGACTCACCCACACTGCGCAGTAAATCTGTTCAAGTGTGTGCGCCTGACTCCTACATTTCATATCGCTCCTGCTTGTGTGTTTGTTCAGGCTTCAGTCTCCGAGGCCTGATAAAGTGTGAGACCAATAACTGATAAAGTATCAGACAAGAGGCGGTGCTGTCCGCCGAGGACCTGGAAATGGACTTTTTCCTGAACACTGACCAGATAAGCAAAATCAGAAATAAGTGACTCCGGGGAGCACCTGTCAGGTCTTATTGGTGTGCACTCTCGGTTAACTCTTTCAACTTGTGTGCATCAAATGTTCCCTGATATTTTTGACTCTAAAACAAGCACAAAACGTAGAGGTTGTTATTTGCAGCCATCAGTGAAGGTAACAAGCGTGAGAACAAAACTGGCCTCCATAAACACACCTTAATGTGCTGTATAAACAGCAGACATGCTTAAACACCTTAGAGATGTTTTTAAATTTTCTTTTCGTCAAATGCACCATAAATCACAAATCCCCCACATCCACTCATCTTCCCACGCCATTATCATTATTAGCATCTCATCACCGCTTTGTCATTAGCTGCCTCTAATGGGGCCTGCGTTGTTTTCTCCCATTACAGTTTGTGTCGTCTTCAGTCGGGTTTGATCACAGAGACTGCTGCATTATTGTGATGTTTCTGCCTTGAACAGACCCGAGATCCATTCTGCGAGATTCATTTGACGCTCCGCTCGTTGTGGGTCTTGTGGGAGGAATAATCTTTGAGTAAATGGATCTCAGACTTTGTTCCATCTCTGTTAATCTGCAGCCCTAAATAGATGCCAGCCTATTTTTGTCTCCTTTATGTCTTTCTCTTCTCTTGCCTTTGGTTTATTTTTATTCATCTGACCAGCAAAGCTTTTTTTTTTTTTTTAATAATAAAGCTTCTTCCCATCTTTCTGACATCCCACTTTGTTTTTGCATCCCTCCATTTTTAGTCTTTTTTAACTTTTTTCCTCTCCCATTAGCCTACTTTACTCTCCTCTCCATCCTGCATGCCTCAGCAGCCTCTCCGTCCTGTCTGTCTGTGTTGGCATGAGCCGCGCTGGCTCTGCACCCACCTGCCCACACTTTATGCTGATTGGACCAGCTGTTCCACTTAAATTCACCATGGCAACCACGACCCGTCGCCTAGCAACCCTGCTCTTCTCCCCGATTCCTGCCAGTGTTCTCCACAGGCAGAGGGAGAGAGGAAGAGAGAAGAAGAGATAGAAAATTCCCTTAGATTGTGATGTGTTGTGTGTTTGTTGTGTGTATATGTGTATGCTTGGCTCCCCTTCTGTGACTCAGAAGGAAATGGGTTGCGTGAGCTGATGAGATGCTTAAATCCAGCCCGTGTTTGCTTGTGGGCCACAGGGACCATCGGTTAACTCGAAGTAAGCTGGTAGGCATTAGTGTAAGCGTCTAATTCAGGGCTGTGTGTGTGTTTGTGTGTGTCTTCCTGTCACTTTTGACTCGTCCTTTCTTGAGTGATGAGAGCAAAAGGAATTTGCAAGTTCGAGCTAAAGAATTTATGGCGCTGCGGCTCTCAGAGGTCCCACTGTCAGAGCAACCTCATGGCCTGAGCATACTAATCTGAGGACTGACACACTGAAATCCTTAAAAACAGACTGAGTGAGCATTTTTGCTCTGCCATGTTGTTGTCCACCTTTTTTAACTGGAGATGATAGACCATCCGCTAATAGACTTTTCCTGCAGCCCAGGAAACAAGCCCCTGCAGGTAATCCCACAGATCATCCACCGCTTAGGGCGCCAAGCTCACCTCCCGCTATTGGATGTTACACGAGTCTGAAAGTTGTGGTCAGGTTTGTCCTCACGTCACTTTTGTCGTGGAAGGAATAAAAGCCTCAGTCGAGCCTTCTTGCTGCACAGCCCTAAATGTGTCTTTCTGATGAGGACACACAATTATTTATGAGTTTATTTTAATCTCAGCTGCCTTCACTTCCTCTGTGGAGGATTCTGCCTGGCTGACTAATTAGGATGAGTAACTTAAAAACAAGCAGGCATGGATGTTGCTAACGTCTTATTTTCTACAATGAAATGGTTCCGATCCGGCATTTATTGTTAAAAACATAAATGTCTGGCCTTTCAGATAATTATATGCATTTGAGCTGTTGGTTGTCTGTTACTGAATATCCGATGAACACGTGATATTTGGTGTTAAAGATTGCTTTTTGTTGGAATAAATGAAATTTACATAATCACAATAATAAAGTCAAAGAAATCGATGAATACACTTTTAACAATTTATGTATGAGGACATGGAAACAATGATCAGAAATTATTATATTTTTAATTTTTATATTACATATTTTTTATTTTTACAATAATTTAGGCGTTTGTTAAACCATTTTGTAGTTCAGAACGACTTGAATTATTTTCTGTATGTCTTTCTTGGCATCTCAAATAATTGTGTATGAAATTTGACCCATTCTTTACCAAACTGCTTTAATTATTACTGTTATATATTTATCTTTTTACATAGTTTCTACATGTGACTTCTATCAGACTGATGTCTGGACTTTAAAAATTGCTTAGGAGTTCCTTAGAATTTCCATGGGACCCTGTGTACATGGTTTCGTTCCACCACATGTACCACAGGTGATGTGAATGACAACAAAGACACCTTGACCTTGACCTTGAAAGCAGTGAAGGTGTTTGTCTTTCTACACTATTACTTGCTTTTGTTCATGACTGCATTTATTCAGAAGACACTTGCTCAGCTTATCTCATTGAGACTGAAAATGTCTAAATGTTTTTTTAACTACTTTAACTTGTGACTCACTGCAGCTGGTAGCTTCTCATTGTGTTAAAAGTTTTTGACCGAACTCACTGTGAAACTGACCAAAATGACAATTTGGTGCAAGAAATACAAAACAAAGGACTGTTTTTTAAGCATTTTTTTTTTTACAATTGTAAATTTCAAAGCCCCTATTCTCAAGATTTATGCAAGTACACCATGGGTCAGGGTTTGTAGAGGTTTGACCCAGGAACGCAGACTGACACTAAGAGCTTGAGAAAAACATTTACCAAACAAACAAACAAACGGCTGACATGGTATGAAAATAATAACTTAACAAAACTCAAGGAGCCATGGAGAAGAATTGGACATGGTATGAAACATACACAATGCCAGACTGCAGGTATGGTGAAGACTGGATTAAAATGACTGGGCCTGATGAGACGAGTGGAGACATCCCAGCAAAAGCACATCATTGACTTTTTTACTGTTACTAATGTGCATGCTCAAAGTCAGTATTTGACGATGCTTTTTGGTCTAAGTATCATATCTTCTTCCAGTTTGTTGAAATGACACCCGGTAACATTGCACATCGTGTTCACAACATAAAATTCCAATAAAACTAATTTACAAAAGAAGGTTTAAAGAACATAAGCAACAGATTAACACAAACTGGAAATAGAATAGAAACTGCGTGTGGGCGTGATGCCTAAATGCACATTAAAAACTGTAAAAAGGTCAATGGAACAAGTGTAAGTGGGCGGGGCTAAACCAGGAAGTGATGGCTGACAATGAAAAAGCACTGAGGAAGGTTGGAAACACAAGGAGGCATTGAAACAAACTGAACTATAAGAAAATACAGAAACTGGACATCATAGGAATTAAACAAAAAAAAAAAAACTCAAAACAAACAAACAAAACAAGACTCTAAAACACAGATCAGCAGGTGAAGGTAAATTACTGGAAAATGAGGTTAATTGGCCAAGGTTTGAAAATAAAAGTATGGGTGTATCTTTAATATTTTATGAAGCACTAAAGTCTCATGTGATCTGGAGTCTGATGGGACATGCATTGTCACATTCTTCTCTAAAGTAACTTTAATCTGAAGGATTAAAAAGCCTTTGTCTGATAAAGAAGCACGATGAGCGAAAACTTGACGTGGCTTAAAACAAATACTGTAAATAAAAATTGAAAATTTTTCAAAAAGTAGAATGCTGTATTTGAAAAGTTCGATAAATCATTCAAAGCCACATTTTCCCACCATAGTTACCGTAGTTTTCAGACTATAAGGTGCATTAAGCAAAACAAAACAGTCAGATAAGTCAAACTTTATTCAACTCATTCACAATAACGCTCAACATCGTTCCGTTGGAACACATAAAACACAAAACAATACACATTTTGGGGCACCATGTACCACACATAAAATCAGTTCGAGGTCAGTAAGCACAACCAGAATAAGGTGCACCAGATTATAAGGCTCACTGTCGATTTTTGAGAAAATTCAAGGATTTTAAGTGTGCCTTGCAGTCTGAAAAATACAGTAAGTTCATTTAAAGGGGAAAGTCCTACCAGAACTGTGTTATGGTACTTAATGTTTGTGAGGATTGGTGTGTGTTGCTTGTCGCCCGTGTTTTTCCGACTCCTACACACCTGTCCCCTACCCTGTTCAACCCAGGTGTCCTTAATTGTCAATCACGTTTGCTCCTATTTATCCCGTGTCTTGTCCTCTTCTCATTGTCCGTTGATCGTTCCTCTTTGGCCTCATGTCCTGTCTCCTCCATGTCACCTCATCAAAAAGATGAGTTTTACTGTCATGTCAGCTGTTGTTTAGTGTAGTTTAAATAAATAATATTGCTTTATTCCTGAGTCCTCAGAGTCATGCCTGCATTCAAACTAGCGGCAGATCACGACAGTGCTGGTGGTTCAAAGAGAAAAAAGCGGGACTTCAGTTTAATTTTTATTTGTGAAAATCTTTCAGTGTGAACCTTGAATGCTCTCTCTGCTGTAGGACTGAAATCCAGAGTATCTGTGGGAGTAGGTGGTTTGATTCTCGGGCAGTCAAAAACTAAACTATGGGGTTCCTTAAAGATACGGTACGGAATCACGGAGATGGAGTCAGCAGATGAAGTTAGGAGGAATACTGAGACAAATCAGACCTCATGACATTCAGCTGCTATCACAGCTAATTTTAGCTCACATATGTAAAACTGAAAAACTAATAGCTGGCTAGTAGCTACTTTTGAGTGTGCTAAGGTTGCTTAGCTGTGGCAGCCATCTTGATCCAAAAGTTACTCAGTTGATGTGTATTCATTAAAGGTTGTGGGGACGTTTCAGTAAAATTTGTTCCGAACATAAGATGTTTTCATGAGATATTTTGCTAACAGACGCACAAGAAGACTTCCAACTCTGAATGAAGGCTTTATGATTTATTTATTTGCAAAGGTGGACACAGTTCTGCTAAACCTCTAACCGCTTTTTGTTTTGCAGATTAGCATTTTCACAAAATTTGCAGACTGTTAGCAGAAATAGCTTCCGATAAATAAGGTATTGTCAACTTTAAATCCGCTAACAAAATTCACAATCTTGTTCTTGTATGTCGTGAGCATGTCTCTAAGTGCTTGCTTTTGGCTGACTACATGTACACGTGACAAGATGTGAATGGTCGACGCAGCTTCACCTGGAAGGAGACGAAGACGTGTGACACAGTCTGAGTGACAGTCGTCTAAGCTGTTAGTGGTTTAATGTTAGCTTTCACTTTTTTTTTTTTTACCTGTTTAGTGGTTTAGCGTTAGCAAAGCTAAGTTTTAATTAGCAGAATATGGGTTAGTGAAGCTAACTCTTTGGTTAGCTGTGCCCACCAGTGTTAATTTGTTATCTGTCATAAACAAACAACAAAAAAACAACAACATTGCAGCCACAAAAAAACAAGTGCATCATGAAAAATATCAGATATTTTAAGTTACTTATCACACAGGCACAAAAATATACTAATGACTATTGTGTAATGCCACAAATGTGCAAAGTGCATAGGAATCAATTCACACACACACACACACACACACGCACACAAAAAGCCTTTCCTATAAGTGATTTGCATAAGATGTTACATGTATAGCCCATTAAATAAGGCAATAAACAGACATAACCCAAGGCTTTCACGGTAATTGAAAAAAGGTGTTTTGAAAGGCAGCCAGTTGGCCCACCAGGCTCCGAAGCCACACTTGGCCCCTCATGTCAAACGGGGCCCGAACACCAATCTGTCTGATTGGAAACGTAGAGGTGAAAACATGAGCACACAAACTCCTCAAGATGTAAAAGTTTTCCACTGATGCAAGCTTGCAGCTTGACAAAAACATTTCAAAGGATCGTTTTGGATCCTTTAAACAACTTTCGGCAGCATAGGATGTACATGAAATATTAAACAAGAAATGATGTTTAAGGTCATTCAATGTCTGTGCAAGGTCAACATTCAGAGCAGAGGCACATGAAGACGACACAATGGAGTGTTGTCACAAATCAAATTTTAGATCATTGTAAAATTTATTTTATTTTATTTTTTGCACATAGAACACATTTAGTAAACAAAATCTACATACATACAGTATATATACATATCCCATATGATGTTAATTTGACTAACCAGGAACTTTGACAGTATTCTGGGATTTGTTTTTGTTGTTTTGTTTTTCTTTTCAGTGAGATATATATATATATATATATATATATATATAAAATGCAGTTTCTTAGATTTTATCATCAATCACTTTTTAGGTTAAGTGCGTCATTTGACAGATGTGTGACTTTTCTTATCGTTCTTTATTTGTTGTGGGAACAAATGAAAAAAAGAAAAACGATCAGACTTCTGAAGTCTCTGCAGTGGATGAGTGAACTGATGGCAAACGATTGAAGAACTGGGATAAAGATGAATGCTCTCACTTGGTTTCATGACAGCCTTGATTCATACTTTTAGCACTGCAGCAATTTTGTCATTTTTTATTAAATTTATTTTTAAAAATGACATTGTAGGTTTAGGACTATCCTTTGTGAATAAAGTTTTCTCATACTGTATCTGTTACTGTTTTATTTTTTTTATTTTTTTTTACCAGACAAAAGACTGTGCCTATATATGTTCCAATTTGCTATCTTAGCTAAAACTGGATTTATTTCGAGCAACATATTTATAAGTATTGTTAGAGCTGCTGACATGCTGTTTGCTGTGCGAGGACCCATGCTGCCATTAGCCAGGCTGCATCTCTACAGCACTGATTAGGGGCCCTAAATGTACCCTCGGAGCCTGCAGGACAATGGTGCGCTCAGGCCTCGTTGCCTTTTCTGCAGCCTAGCTGTCCTTTGTGTGTCTGTGTGTGAGGCTGAGCTGACAGATGGTTGGGACGTACTGCCATGTGTATTACCTACCCAAAATGACGTGCAATATGTACTCTTTCCTACAGACGACCACGGAGAGATGGCAGCTGTCCTTTGCTTGCACCATGCTGCCTTGCAGGAATACAAACAATCCAAATGCAGACAAATACATTCCAAGATGTTACTTGGGAGATTATACTTACTGATGAAGTTCAGCAAAAATCACAACAGGGTGAGAAAACTGTGTTATATTAGTGGCTATTTAAGTCAATGTTTCTTATCACGTTGCTTTCTCGGTGTCCCCTTCTTAAACTCAAAGCTAGAAAAAAGGTTAGTTTCTTTGCAGCCCAAATCAAAAGTCATCTGTAATGAGCAAATCACTAATGAACATTTTTATTCTGTTGTTTTGTCTCCTCTTATATATAAAGTGTCTGCATGCTCTGTTCTGTATTTGTGTGTGTCTGTTTGTGTTTCTTCCTCTCCCTGTGATTTGAAATGCTGCAGTCTGATCAAGTGTACTAAAAAGGCAGACTGAAGGGAATCGGCCTATTTTGCATGAACTGTTGTTGATTTATAGCGTAGCCAGAGGTTAATGATGGTGCCGTTCATTACCGCTTGTTTTTTCCACAATAGTGTCATTAAAAAGAGGCAATGCCAAGACCCCACGGCATTGAATCTATTGTTCATTTCCACCCACTGACCCCACTGTCCTCTGGTTTTTGCCACTCACTGCTGCTGCCTCGTCTCACCTCACCTTCAGCTCCACCTCTCACTTAATGGTAATGTCAAGAGCTTAATGATCCGTCTAAACTGATTTTTTTCAAATAAAACTGTTATTGACAGAGTGAGAAGTGCTGGAACCAACAAAGTTCAGACCAAGTTTATCACAAGCTGGTGCTGTAATTTTTGTATTTCAATGAGTCACTTCTGTCTCAAGCATGACAATAGTTTTATCCAAAATGGCGAATTGATTTGTTTTGATTGACTGCTGACCCAAAAGATGATGCAGCACATATATGTTCTGCATCCAAAGCTCTGGTACATCACAAGTGAGCTGCACGAAGCACACTGCCTTCTGTAACTGTTACTGTTGTTCATCTACACGACAAAACTACTGACTGCCTCCTTAGAGCACATGTGTGATATCACAGATGTGGTGGGATGTAATGAAGTACAAGTACTTTGTTACTGTACTTAAGTACATTTTTCATGTATATGTACTTTACTTAAGTAGAGTTGAATGTGGGTACTTTCTACTTTAACTCCACTACATTTTACATTAAGTATCTACTTTCTACTACACTACATTTCTATAACGCGTTGTGTTACAAGTTACATTCACGTTGTGACTTTTTGATTTGTTTGTTAGTTTGAAAGTAACCAAGGGTGAGAGGAGAGCTGGTCCGTTGACCTACTGCAAAGTGGTCAGGTAACGTTGGACCTGCCTTCAAGAAGAGCTGGGCCAAAAGTTTATACTTTGTTGAGCTCAGCGCACCCACAGCTCTGCTAATACACCCAAAATGTATTCCACCGCGGACAGTCAGCCAGAAGATATGCGCCACCCATGGCCTTATTGAAAGACTAATGAGTACAGCAGGACAGCTTCTCTCTCCCAAAAGAGCCAGACTGGACTCAAACACTTTGAAAATCAACTTCTTCAGAACTTGAACAAGAAATTCTTGCTACAATATTAAAATGTGTCAGTTCATGGATGTTAGGAGACGAGAAATGTCTCCAAATGGCTCGACACTCAGTCCAAGTTTTTAAAATGGTGTCAGGAAGTTAAAATATTGTTCACTATTGACCCATTACAAGGTTAACTAGACAGTATTTTAACTACAGTTAAAAAAAGAAACTGTCCAGATGACCTGACTGAAAAATGTTGGATTGTATACCTGGATTATTGAGCATGGACTTTATTGTTTTAACTAGAGTTGATGACAAACTGGAGTTGAAATGATCAGAGCCTGGTCCTTTGTTAGGTTTAATGCTCCTTTTTCCAGGCAGACAACTTTTACTTAAATGTTTTTACTGCAGTTAAAATGACACATTGGTTTTGCTTTGTGGTTAAAATCTTTCAAAGGTATAATCATTCCTCTTTTTTATTTTGATTGGCATTTAACTCTGCACGTCATCCCTGAAATTCTGATGAAGTCCAAGTGTGAACTGTGTCACAGAGTAAACACAATAAAAACTTGTATTATCTGCAGCATTGTTCATTAAAATGGCTCAACACTATTAATGTATTACAGAAAATATACATACGGTAGGCACACTTAATGATATTGTAGACCATCGCATTAGTAATACATTCAGCAGTACTTTTACTTTTAATACTTTAAATATTTTTAAAAGCAAGTGGTTATTTACTTTTACTTAAGTAAAAACGTTAATGTGGTACTTCTACTTTTACTAGAGTACATTTTTGTCTGTTTATTTGTGCTTTAATTTAAGTACAGTGTTTGAGTACTTTCTCCACCACTGCTGATGGAGGGCGTTAGACTTTAACTCTGAGACCTGTATTCAAAAAGTTCTGGTGCCAGAGAAAACGATTGCTGTGGTCATGTACACAAACAACCAAAAAACAACAAAAACGTTACAGTTTCACTTCAAAACTATTGTCGTGTGAACAGGGCCTCAAAGTTTATAAGTATAAGACAGTGGTGACGTGAGTGTGAATGTAGAGACTGAACGAGGACGTTGAAGTTTGGCCGATGTGCCTCTGAGACTTCATCGAAGGTGATCGCAGAGCCTGAACGCACCACTCTTTCCATCAGGCCACATCGCTTTGGTCTGAGTGAGCTACCAAAGGAAATCCATGTGAAAAGTGTGAAAAGTGCTGCAGATTCAAGTCAAGTGTCAGTAACTGTTTGCTCTGTAGGGCTAAAAGCAAACAAGCAAGAGCAGAAGGAAGGGCAGACTTTTGCCTTGTCAGGAGTAATGTCAGCGTGATAGTTGTCAACGTGAAACCAACAGGTTGATGCAGGGAGGCTTCAGTTCAAGGAACAACAGCTGACCAACTTGTTTTAGTTTTTTATTACTGCACAGACAAGATTCAGCGGTGTCTACTGTGATTGTCCCCAAGCTGGAAATGATGGTGATCGTTTCTCCTGTTTCTGTTCTTCCATTTGTTTTTGAGGCACCATTCCAACCTGGCATCACTGCTGTAGCATTTAGGATTGTTTCTGGTGTTTCCATGTGGACGAATGCTTTAGAAACTGTCATGTGTAGATGAACAGATGCTGGGATATATTCATCATTTAACACGGATTCCTCATTTTTCTGGACTGAATAAAACGTGCATTGAATTTAAGGAAATGCAAACGTGAGACGTCATTTATGTTTGACCCATCAAAATGAATGCGGTCATTTATTTACAGAATCAAAATTTAACATCAAACATTTACATTAATTTGGCAAATTATGAAAATAACAACATAAGCAATCAATCAGGAAAAATCATACGGCCATGATTTTTCCGTTGCTTCACCACAGACATTTATGAAAACTGTACAACTATGATCTTTTACCCACATGAATGTGGGTGAGCATTTTACACAGACATTTCTAAAATATCTGGAAGAATTTCTACTTGATAGAAAAGTTTAAAGATGGAAGAAGTTAAGAGGGAGTAAGAGGGTGTGTGAGGGGAAGTAAGTGTTCACCAGAATTGACACTCTCCATCAGAAACCCAGCTCGCCTCGGTACGCTTGGTAGGAAACTTGACCCATTACCTTTCTGATGATAATCAGCAGATATGGTGTTCCGTTAACGCTACCTGTCCAGCGTCTCCTTAGTATGGCTGTAGCTCGTCAGAAGTAGCGGCTAGTGAAAGTGTTATAATCCCATGGAACTCGGAAGAGCTTTTTGTCATGTCAGGATCATCCACAGAACTGTCCAGAACTGAACAGAACAGAACTTCTCCAGAGCTTCAACAGAACTCGAGCAGAACCAGCAAAACACTCTCCATCAGAACTCCATCAGCACTCCATCAGAACTGACTAGACCAGGAAGTACTGACATTTTAAAGACTCTTTCCCGGTTCACTTTTGGGATTTGTTCATTGGTCAGAAACGACCAGACGGGGTGTGTTTTGTGACGTAAGAGGTTAGAGACAGCGAGAATTGTTATGAAACAGATCAGAAATGTTCTCACAGACAGAGAGAGTTTTGTTTTGGCGCGTTTCAGAAACAGGTGCTAAAACTTCTCTATTTACGTCTGAGAGGATTCTAAAAAACATGACAGTTCGTTCAACAACTTGTTTTTCGTTTGACTCCAACCTTGGAAACGCACACTTGCTCACTCAAAGGCAGAAATCAGAAAATGCATAATTATTCTGTAACAGCTTTGACATGAGAATAAAAATCATTACTCAGTTAATAAAATTGATTAGTGCACTGCAACATCTAAAATGGTTTGAACTAAGACACTTTGATTATCAATATTTGTAAAATAGTAATGATAATAAAAAGAGAGTGTTCTTTTCACTTGAATCTTCAAGAAAGAAAGTCTCAGGATGGGTGAACCTGTATTTCTGAGTTCAAATGAATGAAATGACAGTTCCTGTCCCACAAGGTCCTAAAGGTCAAGAGTTTTGACCTAAGACTCAGTTTTGACATAGGCCTAGTCCACTACACATGTTTAGAATATTTACCAAGACATGTGTCGAAAAAACTGTTGCATGTGGACCACACTCAAGTGACCGTCAAAGTTAATCCATCGAAAGATAATATGTTGTAGATGTACTTCCAGTGATTAGCGTTTGAGATGTTCGTTAAAATCTAACCAGAGGTTCATGAGATATTTTACTGACACGACTGACAAACGAACACACACACTCTCACACACATCTATCCATCATCTTTCTTCCTTTTTGGTTCGTGGAAGTCACTGGTGCCCATGTCCAGCCATCACTGTGTGAGAGGCGGGAGACACCCTGGACAGGTCTCCAGTCCATCACAGAGACAGACGAGACAAACAACCATCCACACTCTCACTCACACCTAGGGACAATTTAGAGTTACCAATCAGCCTAACATGCATGTTTTTGGTCTGTGGGAGGAAACCAAAGTACCCGGAGAAAACCCACACATGCATGGAACATGCAAACTCCACCCATGGCCCCCGGCTGGGATTTGATCTGGCGACCTTCTCGTTGCGAAGCAACAGCTATACCAACTGAGCCACTGTGCCACCCCTCCTACACATATGACCCAAAATAAAACAAGAAATAACTGACTGTAATGACCGTAATAAACTAAGAACAAGTTACAGTAAGCCAAAACAACCTGTGAAACATATTATTATATTAACCACATGTGAAATTAAAAATAGTACAATAAAAAAAACTATTAATAAAAAATGGCAAATATTAATGTTGTATTGGCTTTACAGATGTGGAACAACAACACAAACCTGTGTGTTTGCTGTGTTAGGACGTTCAGATAGTGATAAATGTAAGACGTTGAGTTCATTTAAGCAACAAGACCTCGCTGAGTGTGAAAACACACACATACATAAACACACACCCTTACATACACACCTCATGTTTTTGTCACAGACACTCCATGGGTGCAGTGGCTCGTCTCTGAAAATGTGGAGCGCTGGTAGCATCGACCCGGGGAGGGTTGAGGTGGGTGGTGTTGTGGGGGTCTGTCTGAGCATGGATGCTGCCCTGTCACCCACCTCACTGCTCACACTCCACAGCCCCGAGATCAGAGGCTGCACACACACAAGAAGTGAGGGAACGGTGGAAAGCAACAAATAACAATCTGCTAAAAGCACCGAGCCTCTGATCAGTGTCACCCTCCACATCAGAACGTTCCACTGCAGCGCTGAGAGAGTGATTCACTGCATTAGTTGTTAGAGGAGGAAACATATCTGGAATACTGACAAAACAACCATGGCACATTTCAAATCACTTTGCTTTATGTTTGCTTTCTGCTTTTGCTGACACCACGGCACTGCCAAATAGATCCGAGTCATCTGGGAATTGTAGTTCTTGCTTTGAAAAGAGGTTTGTGTGCATTTATTCCCTCTCATCAACCTCTGTTCAGATTATTTTCTCAACTCATATGAATTTCCAGTGAATCTGAAAACTTTAAAATCAGCAGCCAGCCTGTCGACTGTCTGCTCATGAGTTTATGTTTGTTCAGTAATGTGTTTTTCCACTCTATTTATGGTTCTGGGGGAAAGAGATTATTTGGAAATGTCAAACCTCTTGTGTTATCATTTCTACAAATCCAGTCAGGACAGTTATTAAATATCACAGAACAAGTGGAACGACAGATTCAAAAGAAAGAAAATTCTTTGTTGTTTCACATCAAGTTGTGGCATTTCACATGCAGACAATTCAAAGTTATGTGGAGTAGATCAGCAAGAGATATCTGGACGATTGTTCACACTGAAACAAAAGAGATGCACTTCTTTCTTCCTTTCTATCTTCATTCTCTCCCTCCTTATTTCCTTCCTTCCTTCGTTTGTTCCTTCCTTCCTTTCTTATCTCCTTCTTCTCTCCCTTCCCTCCCTCCCTTCCTTCCTTTCTTCCTTCCTCCCTTCCATTCTTCTTAACTTCTTCTCTCCCTCCCTCCCTTCCTTCCTTCCTTCCTTCCTTCCTACAAACTTCTAAGTGAATACCAAGCAGTCCTTTTGAAACAAAAATCACATTTTTTTTAAACGAACATCATTCTATGAAGAGAAGGGACATAGTTTAAATGTTTTAGTCAAACCTTACCACAACATCTCATGTGATCATTGTTAGATCTGTTACTGCTTAAATTATGTGTGGTGGATTACACTCAGCTACAAACACACCAAGTTTTATCTGAGTATATCTAAAACTGACAGAGTTATAGCCATTTCTGTGCTTTCTAAGGTCAGTTAGCTGTGGTGGCCATCTTGAATGAAGTAGCTCCACAAGTTAATCAGTTGTAGATATTCATCCAGAGATTACTGAAAAATGTTCACCAAAATCTGTTCATTGATTTATCAGATATTTTTGATAACAAACAAACAAACAAACGTACGCGGTCAAACACCTTGCCTTTTAGTTTTCGGCGATAGATGATCGATAACGGGGTGAATTTTTCCTAAACATCAAACTTCAAGACAACCAGCGTTGTATGATCACATCATTGTCATCCCCCAAAAGCAACCGATTACATTTTATTTTACACTCTATTTTAAATGTTTATATGCTCCGATTTAAATAATAAACGGAGATTTCCATTTGCAACAACCTGAAAACAGTTTGCTCTCAGTTTCCAGCCTGCAGACACTTTGCTTTAAATTGTGTTTGTCTTTATGCTTGTGCCATGCACAGTTTTGGGCTCAAACATGCACAGAACAGATTTAAGAAGCTGCCATTTTTAATTGTTGTTTTGTAGGAGCACACATTTTGCAGCTTGCTATAAATACCCTCTAGAGAAGAAAAGGAACATGTAATGTTCACAAGAGAAGACTTCCTCAAAGCCTGCAAATTGTAAAAAAAATAGGCAAGAAGGTGGGTTTAAAGAAACACGAGCTAAAACGATGAGCTTCAAACAGAGGTTGCTGTCATAGACACCTAATGCCATATCTGTCCTTTTATCTGTTTTCTTTGTGTTTTTATTGCCTTTATTTTCTTTTCTGCTCCTTGTGTTGTCACTCTGTTCCCTGCCAGTCTTCAGCCACTCATCAGTCACACCAGTTTCCAATCAGTAATCATCCCAGGTGCACTCATCTCTCGCTCTACCTCTGTCTTATTTAAACCTCTCCTCTTCACCACTAAGTCAAATCAACTTTATTTATAGAGCACGTTTAAAACAGAAACTGTTATCAACGTTCTTTACAATAACATCAATGGGAGTAAAAATTAATGAAAAAAAAAGTACCACACACTAATAGAATTAATATAAAGCATCTAAAATGTAGGAACATAGAACAAAAAACACTGAACCACATCACACTGTGTGAAACGCCTGTGAGAACAGACGTGTCTTTAGCAGAGATTTAAAAACAGGAAGTGAATTGACCTGTCTTGGGGAGCAAGTTGTTCCAGAGTTTGAGGCCGATGATTGAAAATGCCCGATCTCCTCTGAGCTTCAATCTTGTTTTTGGAACAGCCAAAAGCAGCTGATCGGATGATCTCAGGGTCCAAGAGGGAACGTACGGTTCCTGTAGCTTGGAGAGATAAAGGGGTGCGAGGCCATTTAGGCACTTGAAGGTCAACAGAAGAATTTTAAAGTCTATTCTAGTACGCACAGGGAGCCAGTGAAGGGAGGACAGAACTGGTGTAATATGCTCAGACCTACAAGTTGCGGTTAAGTTGTCCTGGTCCTCCTCAGTCTGCTTGTTCCTGTTTGCAGATGATCTGTTCTGTTGTGTTCCTGTTGGCCCCTTGCTCATGTAAGTTTTGCTGCCTCACCACCATTTTGTTTTGTTGGTTTAATACATTACTTTTATTTAAACTCCTGCTCTGCTTGCCTGCCTGCATATGGGTCTTAAAACGGAGGAACGCGATACATAATGTATGGTAGAAAAGGACTGAACTGTGGTACAACGCAAAATAAATGTTGACATGAGAATCATACAATGAACTGCTGAATGTCAGGAAATGAAAACAAGTACAGGTCAGATAGTAATGTGCTGAAAACAGTTAGTATGATGCACCACAGAGAGACAAGGTGCTCCTGCCAGACTTTGTAGGAACACACACACACACACACACACACATATATATATATATATATATATATATATATATATATATATATATATATATATAAACTCATTTATTTTTTTTGTAGGTGAAATGCTTTACAGCCCAGAGTTAAAAAGACCTACAAACAAATAGATAAATATAATGGCCACCCACGAACCTTAGTGGTAAAGCCATGATGCATGTGATGGCAAAAGACAATGTTGCATGTTGCAGCACACACTTTGCTTCTTTTCCAATGTTTTGCTTCACACATCATCATTTGTGTTCTTAGATTGTTTACAAGCATGCTAATACATGATTTGTGTGTTTTAAATTTGAGACATACATAAAAAAAATCAGTGTTTGCCAAAATTCCCATCTGCTAAAGACCAAATTGCCAAGCTGTGCTGCTCCTAATTTCATTTTATGCCTTTTTTTTTTCTTTGGTGAAAACAACGACGCACCAACAACAGATCACTGAAAAGATTTATTGATATAGATTTTTTTGTTGTTGAAATTAGCATGCTTGATATTTTCTTTAGAAGTAGGTTTTCTGCAGTTTGATCAGTGAGTGCAGGGTTGCTTGTGTTTTGCTTCAGAGTTTGGGTCAGAGCTTCAGGCTCCGCTGTGTCGTCTTTCTTTGTCGGGCAAATCACTTGCCTTCTGCCGAGGTCAAGGTTTAGTTGAGGTCAGAGGTCACCAACAACAGCGGGTGTTCTTACAAGGCAAGGTGTGGCGTCTGTTACGTCTGCTGTGTCACAGACACAAAGAAGCGTGCACACAAAGCTTCTCAGGCCTTATCAGGCGCACGCAAACCAACGGGAACTTCCAGACGTCTCCCCCTCATGAAACGCTCATGTTTAAACTGCTGCTCATTTCCATTTCTAATTGACACCCCACATTTAACATCAACAGCCTATCTTTCCTATTTGTTTTGTTCAGATGTTGGAAAATGGATCAAACAGTAAAATGGTCTTCCTCGTCTGTACAGTCCCACCAAATCCCTCTGTATCCTCATGCTTCTGCTCACCCCTCCTCCCCTCTGAGCTCCCAGCTGAGCCTGCTGGTGATGGAGGCTGCGCCGGGGCTGAGGTCTGCTTGAGGGTGAGGCGGGATGGAGCAGAAGGATTTTGGGGTTGCTGGGGGGATGAATGTCTGAATGTGTGACACGTGCCAGGGTGAGTCCAGCTCTTGCTGTTTCTGATTCATACTATCACCCCCAACCCCCACACACAAGAGCTGCCCCCCCCACACACACACACACACCCCCCTTTCATCTCACCCAACCCGTCCATTAGAGTAAGAGACAAACTCTTTTGACAAACATAGCGCGCTCCATGTAACAGCACACAAATGTGCACAACATACAAGAACCACTCATCCTGATTGGCTCAGAGCAGGGTGGGAGGGGGGAGGGGGGAATTAAGGTCACATGGTGTGTGTTACTGTAATCCTTTGCAGAACCCAAGGACAGGTTGGCCTCCATCGTCGGCTGCAGCCATCACTTAAAGAAAAGAGGTTCAGGATCACGGTTTAATAAGAAGACTGGCTGCTCTGAGCTACATCATGAAGGATGTGCGCGAGCGTTGAGATGAATTTTTATAAATGTGAGCGATACCTGCGCCGGGCGAGAAAGAGGAGAGAGTACAGTAATACAGTGCGAGGTGTTGTCTCTCTGGGGAGGCTGAGGTGACAGACCACGACGCCTCTCACTCCACTGATTTTGCCTGCCACCTGCTGCCTCATATACTCACAGCTCTACAGTCAGTTGCCATGGAAACAGGAGGATAGGGTGTACATTTTTGTGTGTATATGTGTGTGTGTATGTGTGAAATATGTACACATTGAGGGAGATTGAGCCGCTGCAGAAAACAACAAATAGTTCCAGTTTATACAACAATCGCTTTTCTTGCCTTGTGTACTCCAAGCATCAATGGGTTTGTGTTTCCAGGAGCTTCACGTTGTCAGATGTCCCATCCTGTTCCTGTCTGTTCACCTGAGGGATGGAGGATTAGGCGATTAGCAAGAGATTATCGGGAGGTGAATCCCCCTCGTTCTGCTAATGTCCCAGCAGCAGTTCACACGTTCGCACGCTAAAGGTTCCTGCTGTCATTTCCCAGCTCCACCTGCACCTTCTTCTTCTTTTTGTCACACTCTTGAACGAGCTAAAAGGCCCAGAGGATTCAACACTGAAAAGCACTCAAAACGCAATGTACTGCGATCCTGTATATGGAGCCAAACCCCTGCGCATAGCTTCCCCTGAATTAGCAGACTCCATGCAAACAGGACCAGTTTTAATAACCGTGTTAATTGGTAGGAGACAAAAGAGACTCATTTAGGTGCAATAAGGCAACGAGCACTGTGGACTCTGCACCATTAAGCCCACGTACATACATATCTGCTGATGTGTGTGCACAGCCTGCACACAAACGTACACAAAGTGCAAAGAGGGGGGCTGAGTGCAGCGAGAACAAGGCAGAAATGTCCAGTTCTGTCTGTTGTTGTTTCAGGTATTGCATTTATTTAGTCTGACTGTTACTGATATGTTGCTGTTCCACCGCACACCACTGTTGAAGAATCACACGGCGGCGGAGGAGGAGGGGCGAACAGAAAGAATAAATCAGTAGGACTGCAGTGGAACACATTGCACAACCCAATCAATATTTTCTAGTCACAGTTGGCGTCGCCCTCAGGAATAAACGGAGCCTGATGAAGCACACGGAGAATCACAGTCAAAACTCCGACCACGACTTGAGAAAATTCCTCTCAGCGAGGAGAAGTTTGTGTGCTCGGGGTAATAGGGTGTCGCTCTATTTGCTTATCTCAGCATTCGTGTCTGATGACTTTGATAATTGAGCTTTTGTTCAGGACCTCCCTCCTCCTCCCCACTGCCTCGGCCTCCTCCCACTCCTTCCCTCTTCACATCCCTTGGTGCTGTTATTGCTGTGATATTTTTCTCTCCTCCATCCCAGAAGTAATTTGGCTTGTGAAATTGCACCTTTTTCCTCACCCCCCCCCCCCCCCCCCCTCCTTGGCACACTCCTCTTCGATTTCCTGTCTGGGTGGCTGCAATCACTCTTGTCTTGTCTTTGGACCACGACCTTGGCGGCCAACATCGACTCCAATCCATCCTCATGGAGATGACCCACATCTATCACCATGGAGACAACCTTTGAACCATAGTGTGCCGCACCCACCCTGAGGACTCAGCAGACCCTCTGCTGGATGTGCACACACTTCAGAACGTTGCACGGACACACAAGGCAAACTGTGTGGAGGCATTTTTGTGAAGATGGTGGGTCTTTTTCATCGTTTGATGTTTGGGCTGCTTCCTCGCTGCGAGGGGGCTGAAAGCCAAATGAGGGCGATATGAAATTCAGCCAAACAGAACAGCAGGCAAATAGATCTTTTAGCTGTTTCAGTCACGTTGATGTGCTAAGGTGCAATAAGATGAATGTAAATGGAAAAAAGTGCAGAGACACTCACATAAAGAGAGAACAGCAGCTCCTCAGGCTCCTCGATAGTTTTTTTTTTCTAAATGCAGCGCCTCTGTTATTTTATTTTAAAGTGATGCTTCATACCTTTTAAAGGGAGGCTCTGTAGAAAGGTTATAAACAACAATTTCTTAGCTGTTGCTGAACAACCACATTTTAAAGAGGTCTGACTGGATAGGCAAGCTAACGGCTAATCCGAGTGGGGCCAGGGGGATTGTTGCCATCTTAAATCAACTCCAAAATGCAAAATTTCATTGCAGCTTATGCAGAGCTGTTTAGACTTTGATGTAACCATCAGTTTTGCATTATGAATACATTTACATAAAATACTATCGTTTTTGCAAGCACAAACAGCTGCAGTTAACTAGCTTTCCAACATTACTGCCTCAAGTCGTACTACAAGTGCAGTTTGAAGCACTTCCATCAAAAGTAGAACATATATTTCTGCTTTAATCATCATGTAATGTGCAGCTGATAATGATGTAAAGGTTTATGAGTTAGTAATTGCATATACTGTACCATGAAAGTTTTAAGTTATAAGAAGGCAAAAGTCCATTTTAATCTTGGGCCTGTTTGTGGGCATCAGAATTAACCTCTATGAGGTCATTAAAACCTCAACATATAAGATGTTGATTGTTCATAAACTTTCCACAGAACCCTACAACAAAATATTAGAGCTATTTCTTTAACATTGTAACATTCACATAAGAAAGAAGCAAATCTTTTCATTCATTCAACCTTTATTTATACAGGTAAGTCTCACTAAGCCACGAGGACTCATTTACAAAAGAGACCAACAAAGAACACAGATGAGGTACAGATAACAATAGACAATCATATAAAAATCATATAGAATTCTAGATCTGGAAAAATCTGCAAATCTAGATTAATCATAATAATCCTCCACCCCTCCATTCTCACCTGCATTAACACTGTCCCTCTTAAATGTTCAAGAGCTTGCCAGTCTTTTTAAAAAGTCAGACGACATTCAATAGACTTTCTTGAACTGAATTCTCACCCCTCAACGTGGCTGTTGCTCTAGAATGCTCCAGAAACCCTGCTGAAATTCATTAAAGGGTGCCCTGAAGTCATTTATTACACTTAAAGCTTGGTTTCTTTGATTCTTCTGCAAAAAAGGTCACATTTATGTTTTTCTATTCAGTATCAGGTCTAAGTCATTTGTTTCTGGGCTTCTTTTTAGATGCCACCATTGTCCTGCATGTGTTTAAGCACTATGCCAAGCAGACTTCCTCCATCTCTATTGCTGGAAGCCAATTCAGTCTCATGGCATGTGTGCATCTTTCATTACTTCACATTTAACACTAAACCCCGGAGAAAAGGGGAGTTGGCAGTTAGGAGAGTTCGCAGAGAACAGCATGGAAAAAGAAAGAGAGGTGCGGTAGAACTAAAAATAATACCACCCATTCCTTTATATGCCCCTCAACCTCAACCCCACCCTCCACAGAAGGGGGGGTGGGGGTGGGGATTATGGACTCCTGTTGGAATTGCCTGTAACACTCAAGCGTACTCTTATGCTAATTTTGATGTGTCTGTGTCAACGGTTGCCGTGTTAACAGGGGGAGCGGTGCTACGCAGGCCCTCCTTACTGCCACATCATTTGTTTAAGTCATCCAAACAAAAGTCAGGGGAGAGAGCCACATGATCGGTAAAATATGCTTGTGTGGGACCACTGCAGAGGAATAATGATTGCAGCATTACTCCTACGTGTGCCAGGGGCTCTGTGGCCATTTCATGCCCGCACCAATTGAATGTAAGAGATGTTTATTCATGAGAGGCAGGCAGGAGAAAAAAAGGCGGTTATAAAAGATGGTGGCAGACAGTGATATTGTTCCTCTGTGGGGTGCTTGTGTTCATGTTTGCAGTGACTTTGGACCTTCAGAGGAGGAGAGGGTATAAAAAAGAGGAGTCCTGCATGAGAAGAGCCTGTAATTTGTGAATCTTAGTGGTGGGCACAGCTAACCAAAGAGTTAGCTTTGCTAACCCATATTCCGCTAACTAAAAAAATTAATAACTTGCTAACTCTAAACTACTAAACAGGTAAAAAAAAAAATTAGCGGAAGCTAATGCTAAACCATTAATCACTTAGACGAGTGTCACTCAGGGTGCATTTACACCAGCCCTGTTTAGTCCGCTTTAATCGAACTCTAGCTCGTTTTCCTAGAAAGTCCAGTTCGTTTAGGGAGGTGTGAACGTGCCATCGAACTCTGTCATGGAACAAAAAGGCGAACTCTGGCCCTAAAACCTAGGTCTCGGTCCGGTAGAAGAAAACTCTAGCGCGGTTCGAGTACAGTGTGAATGTAAACAGACCGGGCCCCGCTCCACAAGCAAGAAGTGGAGTACAGCGCAGAGCAAACAAACACACATTTCTCTGACCTTATATGGAGCCGTCAGCTGCCTTGTGTGAAAAACAATAATCTCCATGGTCTTTTGTCTCGTCTTCTGCTCATGCTGAGTCCATTGTTGAAAAATGACAAAATATAACTCCTAAAACTGCTAAAACTTGATGCCACTTGGTTTTTATTTTTATTTCCAGAAGAAGGAGAAGAAGTGTCTTCAGAGGTTTTTGTGTCGTTTCTTTCAGTAGTTCTTGGTGCAGCGCCCCCACAGTCGAGCGGGGGAACAGGTTGGTTCAACAGGTTGACTCAACTGCACAGTGCAGTGTGAATGCAAACTCACCAGCTCAAACGTAAACAAAAGGTCATGAATATTGGTCCCGAACCGAGTCTACCGGACTATCAGGTGTGAAAACAACCTCAGTCTGCTCTGCGTCACGTCAGTTGAAGCTGCGGCGACCAATCACGTCTTGTCACATGTACACATAGTCAGCCAATAGCGTGCCTAACATAATCTTTGAGCCACGCACACAACAGACAAGAACAAGCTTGTGGATTTTGTTAGCGGATACTGTTGGGAAAACCTAATTTAGGGGAAGCTAATTACGTTAACGGTTTACAATGTTAGTGAAAACGCTAAAAATTAGTTCCACTATTAGCTGTTAGCAGATTAGTGGAACTGTGCCCACCACTGAATCTGTTGAAGAGTTCAAGAAATGTTGGTTGGTGAAACCTGAAAATATTTTCACTTTTTGTGTTTCTCTTCATTTCAGATATCGGAAACAAATCTAAGGCCCTGTGACAGAGGTTCAACTTAAAATGATTGTTCAGACATTTTGGAGTTCTGTTGAACAGTAGTGAACATCTGTTGTAGATACGTCTTTAAATGACCTCTGCTTTTCTGGTTAGTTGGGATGACATAATGGCTAGTCCAAACAATGCTGGGACGAAAGTGCTGTTGTCTTAAAAGAAACATAATGTAAAAATATCATAGTATAATGGGCAGAAATATTTTGATAATCCTAAAGAAAGCCTGCAACTCTTCAGGCAGCATCAGAAATACTACAGCTAGCTACTGCTGCTATTTGCACTTTATAATGCCCAAAAATATTCAATGTCAAATGGACAGTGGCATAAAGATTATAAAAGGTTACTGCGTGAGTTATCTTTAAAATGTTAGGAATGTTCTTGACCCTACTCAGACTAGCTGTTAGCTCATCAATGCAATTAGAATTAAACAATTTCTCCACAGTGATGTCATTCAAAGAGCCATATGCAACATGCAAGATGTTAATAGTTCCTAACATTTCCACAGAACCACACTTCAAAAGATCTAAACCATTGAGTAAATAAAAAAAATATTGTCATGTGATAACTATTTTGAGTTTACCAACAAAGTCCATGCTCAATAATCCAGGTATACAATCCAACATTTTTCAGTCAGGTCATCTGGACAGTTTCTTTTATTTTTTTTTGTGCTGAAATGTTTCACCTTCCATCCAGAAGGCTTCATCAGTCCAGGAAGCACACAACACAAAACTGATTCTTCCCCCAAACAGCTTACTCCGAAGTGGAACAAACCAGTTATGTTGGTGCTAAGATAGTCTCTTTGGCACGTCCCCCTCCTCCGGCGCCGGCCCTCTCCCTCGTCGACAGTCATGTCAGACTGGTTCAAAACCAACAAAGTCCATGCTCATTAATCCAGGTATACAATCCAACAATTTTCAGTCAGGTCATCTGGACTATTTTGAGTTTAGCACCAATTGTTATACATCAAAGCTGTTCTGTGGACTCCCTTGACAATAGAAGAGATTCTGTGATGCATTTCACTTACTTTTGTCTTTCAGAGGTTACTTTTACACAAAAAATTCTTAAATATTCACAGAAATGGTTTTTCCGACATTAATTTAGTAAACTTGTCTCTGGTTGGTTTGAGGTTTAACAACAAAACAAAAGCAAAATGTAAGATGTCTAATGTGGCAAATGCTTATAAGGATTTGCAACAAGAATTTAGGAAGACGTCAAATTCACCTGTCTTTTAGAATAAATGATATTAGGTCAGCCCTGCAGATTGGTGTTGATGGATCAACACAACTGTTACACACTTTGCGCTGCTCCTCTGTTGTGTTTCCTGCTTGATCTCTCGTCTCTTTCCCAGTTGAAATCAAGCTCATTACAACGTGGAGCATAGTTTTGCACAGCAAAGGAAAAACACAGACTTGTGTATGTTTGTTCGATGCTTCAGTGTGTGTCTGTGTGTGTGTGTAACACACTCATTCACCGCTCTCACACACACACACTGCGAGCACTTGTGATTGGCAGCAGAGCTCAATTAGAGGCACGCCTCATGTGCGCCCATCAACGCCTGCTTTCACATACATCCATCAGTCATCCACATATGCACCATGACATGCATATTGTAGGCTTCTCTTCCTGCATTCCTCCTCTCATCTTTCTCTTCCTCTGCTCCTCCTCTTCCATGTTCTCCTCTCCCTCACATCCCCTCCATCATCCTCTGCCTGAAAGCTGACATCTACCTGCTCCGTAAATATTCCTCAACTCTGAACTCGTTCCATGAACGATGCACATCCACCAGCATTGTAGCTCCTTCTGAAATAGAAACGGAGCAAGAAATAAGAGTGAAATTCTTTACGCTAACCTAAAATATAAAATGCTTTCATGTGTATGTGTGCAGGCAAAAGATATGAAATATTCTCTTCCTCTTGGTTCCCTGCTGTTCTCCTACTATACGTTGAGACTGCAAGATGCATGAGCCTGTGTGTGTGGCAGAGAGAGATGGCAGATATCAGTCACAACGGGGGGTAGCATTTAGCCTTGCTTTTACCACACAATCTCCACAATGAAAGAGCAGCGCATATTTATACAGAAGAGCACGAGTAATGGTAAACTGTCTCCAACAGCTCACACAGAACTGTAACATTTGCAACTAGAACCTGCTACAAAATGGTTTGGAAAGAGCTTGGTGTGAATGTGTGCTCATTGAGTTTATGTATTTACCCTTTTATCTGCGGGCCCAGTGCCACATTTACCCATTCAAATGTGAAATATGGAAAAGGCCACATGAGGAGAAAACTACATGCATGTGCAGCAAAACTCTGCATCGCTCTTCAGTCCTCCCAGTCACACGGTTCATTTTATATTTGGTATCTGTTGCATGTCTTTGCTGTTGGACAGATTTAAGTCGTTCTTTGCAGATGAAGATCAAAACAATAACATTACTGACAGCACCGAGCTGAAGCGCATATTTGGGAATATTCTGGTAATTGTTACCTGCTTGATACAAGAGTTTAGATGAAGGGTGAGAATACATCCAGACATACTCGTAACTTATGTTTTGCTGCTTTTATCCTTGCTTATTGTGGAGCTGAATGTGTGTTTGTTTGTGTGTTTGTTTGTGTGTGTGTATGTGTGTGTGTGTGTGCATGTGCGTTAAAACCTATGCAAATTCACATGAGAGCCCACACTAGTTATCAGTGTTGAACATGCGCCGCTGTCAGTGTGAGAGTCTTTGTCTGAGGACTGTGGTGTTCTGTAATGAGAGGGACTCTGTCGCCTCCATGTGAGCTGTGGAGGGAGAGGAGAAGCACACCAAAGAACACACACACACACACACACACACACGCGCGCGCGCGCGCGCACGCACGCACGCACGCACGCACACACACACACACACACACACACACATCATGCCTTGCAGTGATGGGTTCTACTTCCACATGTATTTATCTTCCTTTTTACCTGAATACAATTACTGTATATATCTTTTTCCTAAAAGTGACATGATAATTTGTTCTGTCTGTCGATCTATCTATGTATATACATATATATATATATATATATATATAGACATACAAACAAAGTGTATATATATATATATAT
>NC_056508.1:26207102-26209602 GCF_014905685.2 Nematolebias whitei | reverse complement strand
TAAGAGCAGATTGTGTCAAAACTTCAGAACGATCACTGGACAAACCTAAAGGCGACAGTGGAAAAGAAATGACTTCCTTAAAACAGGAAGGACCCTCCGGCTGCTCCAGGATCAGATGAACAGTCAGCTGCCTCAACCAGTCTGGGATTGAGAGTACAACAAAGAGACAGACAAATGTTGCATTTTCTTATTTTACTTGCTATATACATTAAATTATTTTTTGTTTGTTTAATTCTCAAATCTCAAGGTGTTTACTTTGTCTTCTCCCTCTTACAGAGTTTCAAAATCATCTCTTATCCTGGGATTAATTAATTATTTTGGGTTATATTTGTTAATCTCCGAATGTAAATCGCTTTATGTTGAAATGTTTCAAAATCTAAATGTTTTAAATCATGATTTGTAATGTACCAATAGCTAAATTTTACACATATTTTACTTTATTTGTACACAACTTCTGACCCTCATCACTGAATGAAAGGATGAATCCTACTTTCCTGTCACTCCTGTCCTCTTTTTATGAAGACAACAGTGCACCAAGTCGCTCCTCTTCCTTTCAGGTTTTTGTTCCTGAGACACCACCAGCTCCGAGGAGAAGGTTAATATTACATAATTATATGTCACAAACAGTGCTGGTCTTTATATATTGGTACTTTTTTCCCTTTGCAGTTATAGTATTTACAGAAATATGGGTGGGTTTTTTCTTTAAATAAATAAAACCTCGTTTACATTTATACGGATAAGGCTCTGCTTGGTTGTTAGTTTGAGATGCACATCTCACTTTGTCAGTTATTTAGAATTAGATAAATGCACAAAATCCTGATTTGTTCTTGCATAATCTGCACAATCCTTCAGCAAATCCAGGCTTCTGTGTAAAAAAAAGGCTCAACACCAAAGGAGGGAAAATGATCAGAATGGTTAATAGATGATATGAGCATTTAACAAAAGGTTATAAACGACATAAAATGAATATAACTATTTGGTCATATACTATACCATACCATTTTATTTATAGAGCACTTTAAACAGTGACAAGGCCAACCAAAGTGCTGTACAAACATTAAAAATATGTAGATTAGTATCAGGGGGTTCTTGTCTTTGTCTTTGGAGAAAAGATACAAAGAAGTCAGAGGGTTTGTGTGACTCATACAAGTTCCCTTCAGCCATAAATTGGATAACTGGGTACTCTCTCTCCCATCTTCAAGAATCCACACATTACATGCAAATAATCAGTTTTTATTGCTGCGTTCAACACATTTCTACACCATTTCATTTTCTCCTGAAGTATGCTTCGTTTATCAATAATTCAACACGACACAAAATGGAGGGGATGATTGGGCTTGTTTTCTCTTTACGATTGGACGAGAGACAGTCCAATTAAACCTGGAGACTGTTTTTTGATTTACCCTTTAATTTTTTGGATTAATTACGGTGTGTGCACGTGTTTGTGTGCAGTTGTGTGTGCATGCATGACTGCGTGCTTTGCAGGGCTCTGCCTGTGTCTAGTTATCAGTGAGGACCAGCTATGCTGCTGCCTCACTCGGCCTCACATTCAGTCAACGGTGAACCAGAAATCTGAGGGGTGTCTCTCACACACGTATCCTGCACAGTATCCACAAATGTAAATGTAGCTATTAACTTGTGTATTTTTTCATGTGTTCTTGAAGTATTTTAAGTACCATTAAAAAAATCAACCAGTTTGGTTAAATACACAAAAAGCTTTGCAATTTTTCTAGAAAATACAAACATATTAAATTACAAAGGCAAAACAAATGTAATGGAGAAAGGAAAATCACCAACAGAGATCAGTGTGGACACAAAAATACTGAAATAGATGATTTCTATACAAGTTTGAGAATCTGTTGAAACATTGATGGCTAGATGATTATTACTGCTGCCAAAGATGTGGTGTACATGGTACAGTTTGTTTGTTTCTTTGTTAGACCCATTCAAATGTTACAACTCGGGAGTAGTAATAAATTCAGCCCAGGTCAATATCTGCTAGTACCATTACACTCAATACATCATGATGACAAGGTAGATGTGAGAGAAAATGTATCTGAAAATGAGAAAACAGAGAACATGACAGACCTTTAACCAATCATGTAACATTAGCATTCACTGTTGGCTAATGAACAAGAAATATACAAGTCATAATCAGCATCTAATATGTGGTCTAAACATATGCTTCTATAGTCACCTCTGCTTAAGGCTCATAAACTAATCCTGTTAAATTCATCAGTCAATTGCTCAGTTTATCTTTTTTTTGTCTCAACACTGACATGCTTGTTCTAAATTGTCTTTTGGTGTGAGTGAGAGAGTGAATGCTTGTTTGTCTCTGTGTCCCTGTGATGGACTGAAGACATGTCCAGGGTGCAGCCCACCTCTCTCACAGTGGCTGCTGTATATGGGCAATAGTGAGCCTCGTGACCTGAAAAGGAAGAAGCGGGTAAAGATGATGGATGGATGGATGGATGGATGGATGGATGGATGGATGGATGGA
>NC_056508.1:26206871-26207092 GCF_014905685.2 Nematolebias whitei | reverse complement strand
GATGGATGGATGGATGGATGGATGGATGGATGGATGGATGGATGGAATGCTTATCATGTTTAATTAGTTTGTGTGATGACTTTGTAACTAAAAATGCTTGTTACATTTCTGGGAGCCACAGGAAAGTCGACTCTAAAGACGTTACCACCACATGCACCCACCTCCATGCTAACATAACCTCCACGCTAACATAGTCTGTACAGTAGCATAGCCTCCATGCT
>NC_056508.1:26194051-26206861 GCF_014905685.2 Nematolebias whitei | reverse complement strand
TAACCTCCACGCTAACATAGTCTGTACAGTAGCATAGCCTCCATGCTAACGTAACCTACATTCTAACCTCCACGCTAACATAGTCTGCATCACAGACATCAAGGTTCATGCTCAATCCAGGTAAAAAAACAATCCAACAATGTCCAGTCAGGACATCAGGACAGTTTCTTTCTTTTGTTGAGAGACGTTTCGCCCTTCATCCGAAGGGCTTCATCAATCTGAATCTGAGGAGTCACAAACAAACTGTTTCCCCACCAAGCAGTGCACTCATACAGTGGACCAACCAGTTTGCTGGTGATAAGATGGTATCTGGGTCTGTCCTCTCCCCCGTTGACTCCTCCCAGGCAGCCACAGCCAAACTGGTTCAAGACATCAAGGTTCATGCTCAGTATTCCAGGTAAAAAATTCAACAACAGACTACAAGCATGTCTTAAAGACATAAAAACCTGGATGACCCTAAATTTTCTGCTTTTGAACACAGACAAGACTGAGGTTTTAGTTTTTGGACCTGAACACCTTAGGAATAAATTGTTCAGTCTTTCTCCCTCCTCGGATGGTATTAATCTGCCCCCCAGCTCTAATGTTAAAAATATTGGTGCTATTTTTGATCAGGACATGTCTTTTATCCCCCACATTAATGTTACTAGAACTGCCTTCTTCACCTGCGTAATATTGTTAAAATTAGAAACATCTTATCTAAAAACGATGCAGAAAAACTGGTTCATGCATTTGTCACGTCTAGACTGGACTATTGCAATGGTTTATCTGGGTGTCCAAATACTTAAAAAAGTCTTCAGTTGATCCAAAATGCTGCTGCCAGAGTCTTAACTGGAGTTAGTAGGAGAGATCAAATCAGAATCAGAATCAGAATCAGAATAAACTTTATTGGCATTGCACCGACATAAAACGCGAATATGTACGTAGAGTCGTCCGAAGATGGGCGGAGTGCACGAAGCTGCGGCTAAAATAATCAGCGCGGCCTTCTTATTCTTATTCAGAATAATATTTTGCTTAGATAAGAAAAGGAAAGAAAACATGAGGAGAGACGGTATAAAAAAAAGATCTCTCACTCCGTGTCCTAGACAGGGCACAATTTGAGGCATCAAAAAAACCTACCACAGCAAAGCAACATAAACAGACGTACATATAGGCGGTGAAAACATTGAATTTTTAAGGGAAAGTTATAGCATAGTCCAGAGCCCCCCCTCAGCCAATGTCCAGATAAGAGGTGACGTTCATCTTCAGCTCAGTTGAGGTTCTGTTACATGTCCACGGCCTTGGGGAAGGGAGGGGTGAGGAAACAATCAAAGCATCTTTGTTGTTTTCCAAACATTCCAGGAGGAGTTGAGATGAGTCCGGCATCAAGGCCACAGTTTGGGTCAGGCAGAACTCGTGAATTGTTGTTTCTGCCTTTAAAGTCTCGCTGGTACATATTCTCTGATGGAAACTCCAAAACAGCCGGATTGATCCTTTACTCCAAAGTCGAGCTCACAGCTTTCTCCAAGATTATTCCCACCATTCATGAGTGCTGCCAGGGAGATCACAGTCCTGATACATCTGCTCCAAATCCCTGTCACAGCTCCACATTCAGTCCGATATCGCTCCAGTTTTAGCTTCTCTCCATTGGCTCCCTGTCAAATCCAGAATTGAATTCAAAATCTTACTTCTAACCTACAAAGCCCTAAACAACCTAGCTCCATCTTATATTAGAGATCTTATTGTTACATATTTTCTCAACAGAGCACTTCGTTCTCAGCCTGCAGGCTTACTTGCAGTTCCTAGAGTTTCCAAAAGCAGAACGGGAGGATAAAGTTCAAGGTCAAGGTCAAGATTTATTGTCATTCACATTGCATGTGGTACATGTGATGGAACAAAATTGAGTACACAGGGTCCCAGTTACATCCAACAAAAGTATAAATTGTAAAAGAAAAATGGTAATAAGCTCTAAAATATAAGATTTTTCAGTTATCAGGCTCCTCTCTTGTGGAACCAACTTCCAGTTTCTGTCTGTTAGGTTGACACCTTGTCCAGGAAAAAGACTGGACTTAAGACTTTTTGTTTTGATAAATCCTATAGTTAGGGTTGGCTTGTTATGCTGCCTTAAGCTTAGACTACTAGAGGATGAATTGACCTTATTTCCTTAAATTAATTGCTAAAACTGAAAAGTTTTCATTTGATACTATTTCTATCTTAACATGTGATTCTTGACCTGCCATTGTGTATCCGTTTCTCCTTCCTGTTCCTCTCAAACCCAGCTGGTCGAAGCAGATGGCCTCTTGTCCTGACCCTTTTTCTGCTAAAGGTTTCTTCCTCATGAGGGAGTTTTTACTTTCCATTGTCCCCTTCATGCTTGCTGAAGATGAGAGTTCTGCAATGGAGTTAAAATCAAAGCAGTCTGCTCCTCAGATAAATATCCATACATTATCTTTTGTCCTCTTCTTACTTTTTTGGGTCGCGGAGGTCACTGGTGCTCATGTCCATCCATCACTGTGCGAGAGGCAGAGTACACCCTGAACAGATCCCCAGTCCATCACAGGGCCAAGAGACAGACGAGACAAGAAACCATTCACTCTCTCTCACACACACACACACAACCTCCCCCCACCCCCCACCACCACCACCACCACACACACACACACACACACATATATATATATGTTCAATCTGCCCCACCCCACATACAGATATATTGATATATATATTCATCAGTGTGATTAATCAAAATCATTTAATTGTGAGCGTTAGTGCTCTTTATTCAGAGAATCCACTCGTCACATCTACATTTCAGGATCTGGTTATTATAGACACAGATTAAATGTTAAATATGAATATTTCTAAATCTATCACCACAGTAAATAGTGTTACACACATTAGTAGTTGTAAACACTCAAAATAATACATATGTTGGTTTATTGCTTATTTTTAACCTAAACATTTAATGAGTAAACATTTTAATGATGATGTTAAAAGTTACAAATGTTGTCT
The DNA here is from genome assembly GCF_014905685.2 of Nematolebias whitei. Taxonomy (NCBI): domain Eukaryota; kingdom Metazoa; phylum Chordata; class Actinopteri; order Cyprinodontiformes; family Rivulidae; genus Nematolebias; species Nematolebias whitei. The sequence goes on along the minus strand of NC_056508.1, from coordinate 26,203,876 downwards.
TTGGTGTTTGTTTGTTTTCCAGATGTATTAGTGTGTGTAAATGACAGGTATCAACTTCAAACACTTTGCATAATGTTGCTTTGTGAAGTTCAGACCATTTCCTTATAATAGTAGACTGGCAGATCTGTCACATCCAATATGGCGGATGCTTTGACATACTGCTGCAATGGGCCAGCCCGCTCAATGAGGCGTCTATGTATATATGTCAACGGTCTGCATAGTAACATAACCTCCATACTAGCAAATCAGAGTTCTTTCTGTCTCTTGTCATTCTTTGTGGCGACTGTGATTCAGTGGTAGGTTAGTTGACTTGGTACCAGAAAGTCACAGGTTTGACTACCTGCAATGCCCACATGTTGCGGTGTCCATGAGCAAGACGCCTATTCCCTAACTGCTACCCAGGCAGCTTAAATACCTGCTGATCCACTTGAGTGTATCTCGTGTGTAAATTCAGAGGTCAAATTTTGTTGTTGTGTGTCAGAGTCAGAGATTCTTTATTGTCATTCGCACCTCATATAGTACATGTGGAGGAGCAAAATTATGTACACAGGGTCCCAGTTACATCCAACAATAAAATGTAAAAGAAAAACAATGATAACATCCATGATATTAACCAAGAAAAACATAAATTAAATATACACTAAGCAGTAATAGCATAAAAACATAACGTTGAACATCAGCACAAACCTGAAAACGAGTCCGTGTAAGCAGATGAGCACGCATGAACACACCAACATTGAAACAGATCAGCAGCAACATGATGTGATTTTTTTCTTCTTCACAGTGATTATTCTGGTTAGAGATTCATGAGTCTAACAGCCTCAGGGTAGAAGCTGTTCCTCAGTCTAGTGGTTCTACACTTAATGTTCCTCAACCTCCTTCCTGAGGGGAGCAGGGCAAAAAGTGTGTGTGCTGGGTGAGTGGGGTCCTTCATGATGCAGGTGGATCTCTTCATGCATCTGGAGGTGTAGATATCTGTGATGGTGGGGAGCCTGACTCCAACAGACTTCTGTGCAGCCTTCACCACTCTCTGCAAAGCTTTTCTTTCTGCAGCTGTGCAGCCTCCATGCCACACGTTGATGATGGAGCACAGGATGCTCTCCACTGCACACTTGTAGAAGGAGGTGAAGACTGAGCTTCCCAGATCAGCTTGTCTCAGCCGTCTGAGGAAGTAGAGTCTCTGATGATTTTTCTTGATCAGGCTGGTGGTGTTGTTGCTCCAGTTGAGGTTGCCATTCATGTGTACACCCAAGTACTTGTAGCTGGAGACCACTTCCACTGCAGATCCTCTTATGTTCAGGGGGGTGTAGATGTTTTTGTTCCTTCTGAAGTCCACAGTCATCTCCTTTGTCTTATTCACATTGATGTGAAGGTTATTTTCTTTGCACCAGCTCTCCAGGTGTTCCACCTCCTGCCTGTAGCTGGACTCATCATTGTTTGTGATGCATCCCACCACCGCTGTATCATCTGCAAACTTTACAATGTGACAGCCCGGATGGGTAGCTGCACAATCATATGTGAGCAGAGTAAACAGGAGGGGGCTCAACACATATCCCTGAGGAGAGCCAGTGCTGAGGATTATGGTGGAGGAGGAGAAGTTGTGGATCCTCACTGACTGTGGTCTTTTTGTTAAGAAGACTAGTACCCAGTTGCAAATGGAGGGGCTTAGTCCATGTGTGCATGCAACGATGACAACATATCACTTCACATCACTGGGAACAAATCACAAGACTTAAAACTTTTTGGTAAAGTCAACACAGTCCAATCGTGAAAATCTTCAAGTTTAAGCTTTTTAACCTGAACTTGGTGCTGAGTGTAAGCATGTTTAAGTCTTTACTAGTTATTTATGTATAAAACGGTGACCAAAGAATAAAATGTGTTGGTCCAAATGTTACCACGGCTGAGTTAACACAATGAGGTAGAGGAAAACCTTTGAGAAGCAACTGCGTCTGCCAATCAGTCTAGGAAGGGTTATTTCTAAACAATCTGCAGTTGATTCTCCCACCGTGAGGAAGAATATTTTCAAGTAGGAAGATTCCAATTCAATGTAAATATTCTCTTGAGTGGTTGTCAGGTATAACCTAAAAAATACCCCCAAAGGTCAGACCATGCACTTCTTAGAAAACACTCCAGAAACCCCAAGCACTACATCTCACACACGTCTTAATTAGTACAATATATTTGAATGTACATGATAGTATAATTAGAACATTATTTAACTGGTGTGTTGCGGTTGGATACGTTGCAGGAGAACAGATAGGCACTACATCCTGCATCTGGGCAAACCAAATCTCTTCCCCTTGGACAAATGAGATGAAAGTGGAGGTGCTTGGCAGAAAATTGGATGCAGAGACAGGGTATTGGCTGGTAGTTGGATGGAATTGCTTTGTCTTTTATGATCGGGATTGTCTGACCTTGATTGTTCATGCTGCTTGGCTTTCATGGAGAGCAGGTTTATAGCCAAACAGTCTGGATCAGGTCAGGGTTTGACCATGCTTTCCAGCAGACTTTCAGAAGCTTAGTTATTATCGTTAATCAGCTGCTTGTGTGTTCAGCTTTGGGATTGATGGCCATACTCAGATGGGATGATGTCTCATCTAAAGGCTAATCCAAGTAAGACCACAACTAAAGTGAATATCTGCCATCAACTTTAACATACAAAATTTTATACTGAGTCATCTATTCATCATTAATATTTAGCTACTTTTTTTCTTTCCAGGCCACTGAGGAGCTGGAAGCCTATCTCCATCCGACGCTGTCTGAGAGGCAAGGTACATCCTGGACACATGTCCGTGGTGTATGCAGGGCCTTACAGCAATAAACAGAACAATTACTCACACTCTCACTCACTTCAAGGAATAATTAAAACTTGCCACATACTTCACAAAATATAAGACATCTGTTCTTGCTCACATGGTTGTGAGACATACTTTTCTACATGGACGTTTTGTACTCAAATATAAACTATCCATCTTATTCCTGGGGGCTCTCCTTTATAAATTATTATTGTACAATCTAAAAAAGTTAAATCTGGTCCTCTGGACATTCAAAAAAACAAAACAAAGCAAATCAACAAAAAAATGTAGAAACGTTTCGTCTCTCATCCGAGAGACTTCCTCAGTCTGAGGTGCTGTATTCAGCTCAGTCTCTTAAATAGCACCCTCTCAGAGTGGATCAACCAGTTTTGCTGCTGACAACCAAAACCAGCTGATCACATGCTCAAGAAGGACCATCAGCCTAACAATGGGTCATTAGCATACTGATGGCTGTTTACTGTTCACAGAGGGCTGAGTGATACTAGCAATCAATTGTTGATTTGCTTTGTTTTGTTTTTTTTGAATGTCCAGAGGACCAGATTTAACTTTTTTAGATTTTTCTACCTGGATTATTGAGCATGCATCAGGATATTATTGTACAACTTCAGTCAGACACAGGAAGTAGCAGTAATCATTGGTTATCCATGGTAGCGGAGCACAGACTGCAGTTTATTTGAAAGTAATTTGCATTCAGTTGAGCAGATAGAACACAGTTTTTGTTTTGTTCACATTTATTTAACAACCATAAAGTTTACTAAAATAGCCATGCTGAGTTCAGGTACATGTTGTGTTTGCAGCTGCATGAACAACCAGACCAAACTAAATCAGTGTTTTGAACACAGACCCGAAACAAAAACGGTGTTCCTATGAAAAGTGGTATGGTTTCCATCATCTACCTGCAGATGAAGAATTAAGAAGAATGTGGCTGAAACATCTGAACTTGAAGAGACTACCCAAAACACTGTATGTGAGCTCATTTCACTTTGTTGACAAACAGCCGAAAGAGGAAAACCTGCATCCTACTTTGTGACTGGACTTCAATAAACCACCAGAGAAGAGACGCCGGATCCTCAGAAGGATTGAAAACAGTGACGAGAATATCAGGTATGATTTCAAGAGTATGAAGGGCACAGTTTTATAGTATTTGTTCGTCTTCAGTATTATGATTTTCTCTACAATTAACCCAAGCTCAGTGATGACGAACTTTAAGGCTTTGGCTGGGCTTTATGTCTGATTTAAGGTGAATAAGATTGTGTCCCACCTCTTTTAATGAAACACGACCAACCTTATTACTGTGTCGATACTGATACACCTCAGAGCTTTTCAGGTCGTTCATCGCTTCACAGTCAGAAGCAACTGAATCAAGGAAATAGCTAAATATGCTAGTAGATGTAATCTGCAGCCACTTCTTCAGGTCATCTTCCATTCCTCGTCCTCAGCAGGCAGCGGTATGATTATATTGTCCTGTTTGAACTCTGACAGGTGGTGTTCCTACATGTTTAAATTAAATCCACAATGCTCGAAGAAACTACATAAGTTTGTATTGTTTGCACATAAACAAATGCCGATTCTTGTCCATTCCAGAGTTGCACACATAATTGACGCAAGACAGCATGAGGCTAGGAATAAAGTGTAGTGCAAAACTTTTGGTAAGCCCCTCCACTGTCCTCCCACTGCAGCACACATTAAGAACAAACAAAGACAACTACTCTGTTACAGCACAGTTTTCAGAAAATCTGTTCTTTACGGGTTTATTTTCAGTTGATGATGGAGGAGTTGGAAGAAGAAGATTTGGTCTGTTGTTTACCAAGGAGAAACAGTAATCTGCAAAATTGTCAATGAGAGATCATTTCTAACAGACAGTACTGAAAATTTGCTAAAAAAAAAAACAATTCAATTAACCCAACATACATGTTTTTGGTCTGTTTGCCAATTAAATTTAAACTTCATTTCTCTAACCTGAGGTCCTTCAAAGAGTGCTATACAACTGAAGCAATTTTAAACTATTTTAGAATTTTATTACATGATATGCTGCTATAGGCAGAGCTGTCACCTCCCAGCGAAAAGTTTGCCAGCTTGAATCCCAGCCACATATTGGAGTTTACATGTTCTATTAGTGTATGCATGAATTTTCACCATAATCCCGTTTCCTCCCACAGACCAAAAACATGCATGTAAGGCTAATTGGTAACTTTAAATTGTCCCTGAGTGGGAGGGTGAATTGCTGTTCATCTCTTTGTGTCCATGTGATGGATTAGTGACCTGTCCAGAGTGTACCCCCCCTCTCACACAGTGATCATTGGACATGTGCACCGTTGACCCCCGTGACCCAGAAAGGAAGAAGCTGGAAAAGATAATGGATGGATGGATGGATATGCTGCAAAATTAAAAACTTAAGGCTTGACCTGTATGTCTTTTTTTTTTTTTGTATTAATTTTTTTTTATAATGAGAAGATTAGGTGGGATACCATTCAAACCTGATTTTCAAGCATAATATTTAAGTAAAAAAATCTTGGTAATATGCATACGCTTTGACATTGAGTCATTGCCCCAGTGATCTCTATTAGGCTAATTAAGCCAATTAACCTACTGAAACAATCCCACAAGGCCAAGGCACCACCTTGCCAATGCTGTATAGAGTCCTGAAGGTACAACACACACTGGCATGTGTGTGTGACTGATCTGTTCCCAGATACAACAAAAGGACAAGCACTGATTCATATCATTAGCATAAACAAATTAGGGCATCGCTCCCTCGTTAGGCCAAATATGTCTCATTAGTGCCACAGCTGAACAAACCTTCTGATTAGGCCTCACTGTCTCCTTCTGAAGCCCGCAAAAGGAGAGTCTATTTTTTAATTAAGCTCATTTGCATTTACAAATGAGAAGCTAATTAATGAGACTCATTTTCTGGGGCTTTTCTGGTGTAGCAGGAAGCACGTGGATCAGATGATACCTGCGACTGGAGAAACAAACCGTAAATAGAGGCCACTCTCAAAACTAGCAGCCAACTCGATCCAGTTACACATTTTCAATTGGTTTCATGCGCAAAAGCCAAAAACATACGAATAAAATGTTTTTGCGTCTTTTGCATGTTTCTTTTACATCCGTTTGTGAAAACGCCAGCATCATCTTAGATAAGACATTTGCACAACGTGATGCCGTCGCTCAGATAGAAGCAACTGTTTTCCGGATTCGCACGAGGCTTGTTGGTCTCTTGGGAGAGCAAGGTGTGCAGGAAGGAAAGAGAGAGAAACGTGGAGGAGATAAACCAGAGGGTGACAGGGCAAATACAGTGTTTGCAAAAATGTGTGTGTGCGTGTGTTCAAGGAAGAAAACAGGCAGAAGACGAGGACGAGAAGGAGGGAAGGAGAAGTGTGATATCATCAATTAAATAACCCTCCCACGCAGCATCTGGTGCTCTTAACAGGCCGTCTGTCTCTTTGCCGACCATTGCACACTAATTCTCTGTTTTTCTTTCTCTTTTATCTGTAATTTGAAAACACCATTGCTGTTTTACCTGTGGAGCTGCATCGCCCTTCCACCAGGAAAATATTGCTTTCCAACAATGCCAGTTGGCTTAAAATCAGTATCTAAATGGGAGGAAAACAGAAGAACGTAGTTGGAAAACAGTGTCAAAACTGCTCGATTTGTACGCTTTGATTATTGTGCAGAACAGTTTCTCGCCCGCTGTGTTACCTTTGCTGCCTTCATGTTGGCTTTTAATACGAGTCGAGTGTTCTCCATGTCTATTTTCTGATTATTGAATGGGGCTCTTGGTAAGCCCATTCTCGACAAGAATGGGAAAAGCTTTTATATTAATTGTCAGAATCCAATTATAAGATTGTGCAAACAGAGCTCGTTGGTAAAATGAATTAGCATTTTAACAGTTCGGTTTCACGTCAGATTTCAAGATAAGAGGGGTGTCGGTGAAACGGGCATCAATCAGATCTAACAAATCATAGACTGAGGCGAACTACATGACTCTGGCTTTCAGTTTCCTTTTATTTCTTGACTCATGTTGTGTTTTGTGTGTGCATGTTTGTGTGTATGTGTGTGTGCACTTGATATTGGAATCTAGGTCATAGTGGTGAATTAAAAGTCATCTCTGCTTGACTACGTATAAACCCCTTCAACAACACAGTCAGACAAAACACTCAGAGACTCACACATTAATCACCCCCGGATAAAAAGAAACACTGAATTTCATGTCTGAAAATTTGAGTAGAAAATATAAAAACTGATTTTTTTTTTAACTGAGTGACTAAAGAAATGTGTATTTTTGACAAATGAGGGCATGTTTTTCCACGGTGCACATGAATGACGCCAGTGTGGGAGAATGGTTCTTATTTGATGGAGTCTGCTTTCTTTTAGGAACACTCTTGGCTAATGACGTGCCTCTGTGATCCAAATCGGGCCTCATCGCTCCTCCTGTCTTCAAGTAACGGAGATAACAAGCTGCACAAAACTTCACATGAAGAGGAATCAGCACATCAGCTCAGACTCCCAGAAACTTTCTCTTCTCTGACTTCTTCTGTCTGTGCTCTGCAGCACTTTTAGGATGATCGTTCAGACTTCATACACACCTGCTGACTCTCTGGAGGCCTCAGTGGAAACGGTTTGAACGTAACATATAGACTTAACTGAATCTGAGTGACGCTCAAGGCGGGACGGCAGCAGGATGATGAACTCTTTGAGTCCATGATTTGAATCATTTCCACTGCTCTGTTCTTGTTTCTATGCAAGCACTCTCTGTGCACACTTAAGTGTGCATACATCTCATGCACACTCAAAACTGCTGGGTTAAACCAAACCAATTTGTAATCCTGCACCACTCCTGTTTACTAGGGTGGAGTTATCAGTTTACCCAAATATTGGGTTAAAATTAGTAATTTGTTGAATTAGAATTAGAGTTATAATTTCTGTGAGTAGAAAGTTGGCCATCTGACCTAAAATATTTGATTGCTTTACAAGATGATTGATTGTTTTGAACGTGTGGGCTCTGTTTGCATGTGTTAAAAGCCTGCTTCTGAGATTTCAACAGGAGGTTGGCTTGAAATACAGCAACGACGGCTACCTATGAGACAGATCTGGTTGGCAGGAAGCAGACAAACAAAGTCTTCCAGATGGGGGACAAAACATTTCTCATTCTCACTTAAAGAAACTGGTCCAGATTACATGATTTTACCATTTTTTGTTGTTGAATTAGAGTGGCTATAAAATAGCTTTATACAGAACAAACAAATTCTGTGTTATTGGACAATTCTAGCTTTGATAAATACTAGCTAGCTGGTGATAAGTGCTATAATTGTCACCTATCCATCCATACATTATCTTTACCCGCTTATTCCATTTTTGGGTCACGGGGGTCACCGGTGCCAATGTCCAGCAATCACTGTGCGAAGGGCGGGGTACACCCTGGACGGGTCGCAAGTCCATCACAGGGCCACATAGAGACAAACAACCATTCACGCTCTGACTCACACCTAGGGACAATTTAGAGTTACCAATCAGCCTAACGTGCATGTTTTTGATCTGTGGGAGGAAACTGGAGTACCCGGAGAAAACCCACGCATGCACGGAGAGAACATGCAAACTCCACCCAGAAAGGCCCCTGGACCGGGGTTTGAACCAAGGACCTGCTCACTTGCTATGTTTACATGCGCAGAATTCTTTGACCGGATTGAAATGTGTTCTGTTTGAATAATTCAAATGTGTTGTTTACATGGGCACAATCTGTTCATGACGAGCATTTACATGCAGCGGGCTTTGTTCTGAACAGCAGTACTGACATGCGCAGAGTGGTAAACTCTCCTTAAAAAACCCACCGAAGAAGAAGTTCTACTTCCGGGGTGAACGTAAACAAACCTGAGCACCCAAAATGGACCTGCGACAGGTTTTAATGATGGTGGAGACATTACTGCACTCCCTGAGTGAGCTACAGGTGAAACAGATCATTTTGAGCTCTTTCAAAGTTTCTAGTAGAAATGTTGTGTCGCTCACCGACCAGTTTTGCTTCCCTGACATGCTAATATTATTAGCGTTAGCCAGGCGAAAATGGCAAAGTCGCACATGCGCAGTCAGGTCAGTTTTTTACTATCAGATAAAAACGAACAGATCAAGCGTTTACATGCGCACCGATCGGGTACGGATCGGCGTAAACCACCCGTTTCGTTCTGATCACAAATTATATCGGATCGCGCCGAATACACAAAAAATAACCCGAACGGAGTGTTTACATGACACACTTTTATTCCGACCGGCCATTTGATCCGGTTACTTATGTCCATGTAAACATACCCACTGAGAGGCAACAGCTCTACCAGTTGCACCACCATGCTGCCAATTGTCACCTAGCTACATGCTAAAGTTTTTTTGGAAGAAAAAATTCATATTTTAGTACAAACTAAAGTTATTAATGAGCCAACCATAACCATCTTCTTACAAGTTAGTTAAACTATACTTATTACATCCCAAAACAGAGGTCCAGTCAGGCTCAAGTTGGTCAATGTTTGGATTTAAATGGTGGATTGAGGAAAAATGACACAACTCTTGTCAGACCCAAGATTTGGTCAAACTGACCCATTGTGACCCGACAGCTCTAAGCACAGCAGATATTTTTGGCATTTTTATATTCTCTGCTATTTTTTATATTGTGTGTGTGATTCCTGATGTATGGTCGTTTGTACTGAAACTGGCACAACAAGTTCCTGCGGGATCAATGAATGAATCTTATCTTATTTTAACCCAGGGACTGAGTTATCAAAAGAACCCAGAAGCTCTTAGAGTGTGCTCATTTTTGAGAGAGTCAGTTGGACAGAAGCTCGTCCCCCCTCCAGAGCACCATGCTCTGATGGATGTTAATATGGACTGACGCAGGGGTGTCCCCCAAGGGGGAAAAACATGGCCAGAGAGGGAGGGTTTAAGTGTGTGTGTGTGTGTGTGTGTGTGTGTGTGTGTGTGGGGGGGGGGGGGTGTTCTGGGGGTCATCCCCCATAAAATTTGGAAT
>NC_056508.1:26190454-26193951 GCF_014905685.2 Nematolebias whitei | reverse complement strand
GGGGGGGGGGGGGTTGTTCTTTAATCCTCTCTCGTCTTCACAGAGCCAGAGCGAAAAAAGGCACTGAACCGCCCAATGAATAAATAAAAGCCTCAGCCCCCACCTCCTTCACTCCTTCGCAGCCCTAAGCCCTGCACAGGAGCACTTAAAAGCATTTTAACAAAAGAGTCACTTCATTAAATATGGACTTCCTGTGTGCAGAATCTCTAGAAGGAAAACTCAGAGTGACTTTTCCCAATGTAAAATATGATGGTGGGTGTGGTGGTGGTAGTGGTGGTGGTGGTGGTGGTGGGGAGGTGGAATATTGGAGACTGAGGCAAAAAGTGAGACCATGGATTTCAGAGACAAAAGGAAGAGCGAAATATACCAGAGCTGGAAATACAACGATAAGCATGGCAAGATAACAGGAGCACTGGGGTGGAAATTGGTGAAGACCTGACAAGTCCATTTTGCATCGAGAGCATGATCTTTTTTATGTTGTTGTGCAGCAGTGCTATCTGTATTCAAAACCCTGCCAGCATAAAATGTCAAAAAATCATTACTGAGAGATATAAAAAAAAGGGGGTTTAGAAGAAGACAGCAGTGTGAGGGAAATGAGTTCCGCTCTCTGATCAGCTCCCTGACAATCAAAACTCACAGACTTCACATCTGACTCGTGGCAAACGTTCTTTAGTTTTCATAAAATTTGTAAGTAACGTTCAGGTTTGACAGCCTCCTTTGTATTTTTTGAAAGCTTCATAAAACGGTTCTGAATGCACCAATGAGGTGTGTTTGCTGCCGTGCCATGAATGATTACGTGCTGTTAACAACAACTGGATCATGTTGGAGCTCTTTCATCAAGACGTTTTATAAACGACACAATTTAGGTTCAAGGTTCTGCTTCCTAGTCTTTACTCTGACAGCTCTTAACAATAGAAGAAAAAAAGAGTCTATCGTCTTTTAATGGAAGAAGAAAAACGGTTGAAACAATAAGATTCTTCATAAATGCCTGTTTGCCATCAGTGAAAAACATAAATTTACACAGTGATTGAAATGTAAAGACAATTCATGACAAGAAACAATTCTGTGTGCGAGACTTAACTGGTACTAAATGTGAGCTAGAAGAGCTCTAAGTGATCAGGATTAACTGAACATAAAGCTGCAAAAAAACAACTCAGCACAAAGTATGATCAAACTATTTCAGAGTGGGAGCTTGTGAATTCCTTTGGCAACAAAAGTTTAAACATATTTTTCTAGAAGCAACATGCTAACACCACTATGGTATTTTCCTGTGGTTTGGTTCCATTAGAGCAGGCGATGAGTTTCATGGGGTCCAGATTGTGTAAATCCAATTATGAAATTGTAGTGTTCTATGGGCTAGGTTAGCTTCAGAGCTTCACTACAGTCATATTTAAATAACGGGTTCTCTCTTTTTCGAGCTAATTACAGCCATGTGACAGAGGTAACAGTGCGTAGATGGTTTAATCAGTGACATGAGACGTTAATTTTCTTTGACCCATCAAAATAAATTGGTCATTTATTGAACAGAATCAAAATTTAACATCAAAACATTGTACACTTGATTAGACTGGTCTGGTTCTGATTAATAAAACTTGGCACGTTTTACTTAATAAAAACAACAGACATTTCTGAAGGCATCTGGATTAATTACTGGCAAGACAGAAGAGTTTTAAAGATGGGAAATATGGAGGAGTTTAAAGGGAGATGTGGAGGAAGATATATGTCTGTAGACCAGAACAACACGCTCCTTCCAAACGCAGTTCGCCCGCGGTACACTTCGCGTGAAGCTCGTGACGACTCTTTACCTTGGCAGAGGATGGGTCTGCTACGGTCAAGAGGTCCCTGGCACGCTACCTTTCAGCGTCTCCTCAGGGCGGCTGCGACTCAGCAGAAGTCGCGAAATACTCCGTTCTACAGAACAAACTTTCTCAGAAGTTGTAGGGCATTCGCCTGGTGGAGCCACAGCGAGGCGCCGTGACCACAGCAGAGATGGATGGCTCCATCCGACAGGAAAACTGAGTCCGAAGTTCCACTCAGCAGTGGAAAAACTCCAGAACTCCTGAACAGCTAGAGCTGAAGAACAGAACTTCACTCCAGAACTACTCCACAGAACCCCAGAAGACTCAGAAGACTAATAGTTCCAGGAAGTGTCGACTTTTAAAGAGTTCTGCTTCCGGTCACTTTAGTAAGTCCTGATTGGTTGAAGCAACCAACAGGGGTGTGGTTCTAGTGATGTCAAAGTGTTTTTACAAGTCAAGAAAACAGCAAGAACGTTTTAGGAACAGACAGAGAAATGTTTTGGCGAAGTGAGAAACACTGCAGGTGCCAGTTTTCTTATTTACTGTCTGAGAGTTTTAAAAACACGACAGCCCGTTCTAACAACTTGTTTTTGACTGTCTCTGACTTTTGACCGACATCACTACTTCTCATTTCAGACAGAAGATCAAAAATGCATAATTACTTTGTAAAATAGACATTTAACTTGATTTCTAATTTAAACGAGGATTAAAAAATCATTAATACTGTTTCACAGTTGATTTAAAATGAGTGGTTCACTTCAACATTTAGAAATGGTATGAACTAAACACACTTTTGATTATCAAGATATTGTAAAATAGTAATGATAATATAAAAAAGAGAGTGTTCTTTCAATTGATTAGTTCAGGATACAATTAGAAAGTCTCTGGATGAGCTAATTTGTATTTCTGGATTCAGATCAATGAAATAACAGTTCCTGTCCCATGAAGGTCTTCAGAGGCAGGTTTTGGTCAGAGGCCTAGTCCACTACAAAATTGTAAAAGTTGGATCAGGTTAAAATAATTCAGATTGCTTTTTGTAGTGGAAATAACCACAAACAAAATTAAAGTAATCCTTTCACCATCTAAAATTTTACTTCTGACCTACAAAGCCCTCAACAACCTAGCTCCATCTTATATTACAGATCTTATTGTTACATATCTTCCAAACAGAGCACTTTACTCTCAGACTGCAGGCTTACTTGCGGTTCCTAGAGTTTCTAAAAGCAGAATGGGAGGAAGCTCTTTCAGTTCTCAGGCTCCTCTCTTGTGGAACCAACTTCCACTTTCTGTCCATGAGGTTGACACATTGTCCAGTTTTAAGACTGCGCTTAATGCTTTCCTTTTTGATAAATCCTGTACAGTCCCTGGCTACTTCATCGTTTGTTTTTCACAGACTCGCTCTATCGCGGTTTTTCAAAATAAGATTGGACATGACACACAATTGGCTGACTGATGGATGAGCCGTATAATCGGCACAGAACTTTTATTTAAAATTAATTATTTTAAATGATTTAGCACCTGCTGCACCTGTGTGAGAAACTTCATTCTGCTGCTCCTCCTCTGTCCTCTGTCAATCTCCACATATATATATATATATATATATATATATATATATATATATATATATATATATATATATATATATATATATATAGATAGATAGATAGATAGATAGATAGATAGATAGATAGATAGATA
>NC_056508.1:26187970-26190444 GCF_014905685.2 Nematolebias whitei | reverse complement strand
ATAGATAGATAGATAGATAGATAGATAGATAGATAGATAGATAGATATGAATATATTCATATATGAAAATAAACTAAACTACTACTTACTCCTTGTACTAATATTCCTACTTTGTGGTTTTTCTCTTATCGTGGGGCTTCAGGGTACAGATCCCCCTTGGTACGGAACATGAGGGACTACTGTAGGGTGGCTTTTTATGCTGTCATAGGCTTAGACAACTGGAGGACAAATTGACCTAATTTCCTTAAATTAATTGTTAAAATTGAATATTTTTCATTTGATACTAGTTCTACATTACGTGATTCTTGACCTGCCATTGTGTATCTGTTCCTACCATACCCAGCCGTTCGAAGCAGATGGCCGCTTGTCCTGAGCCTGGCTCTGATGAGGGAGTTTTTCCTTTCCACTGTCGCCTTCGTGTTTGCTCAAGATGAGAGTTCAGTGATGGAGTTAAATTCAAAGCAGTCTGCTCCTCATATAAATAGTGTTAATTATTTTTTATATATGAATGTTTCTGTTCAGTGCCCTGAGATGACTTATTGTGACTTGGCACCACATGAATAAACTGAAGTGAATTGAATTGAACTGCCTTTCATCCCAACGTTGAGAAATGTCTGACTTATATCAAACCATAAGTAACAAATATTACCCAGTACCACAAGTTCTTCCACAATCTGGAGTCTTGCACTTGGATATTGTGTTGTGTGTGACATTCCTCACAAATATGTAATATTGGATCATTTTCCTCAATAAATATATGACTAAGTATAATATTTTTGTCTCATGTTTAACTGGGTTCTCTTTATCTACTTTTATGACTTGTGCGAAAACCTGACCATGCTTTAGGTCATATGTATGCAGAAATATAGAAAATTTTGAAGAAAATTTTGAAGAGTTCACAAACTTTCAAGCACCACTGCAGCTGAGACTCACCCTCAACTCTGAACCTTAACACGTCTTACAAGATGTGGCTGAATCAAACGTTTGTGCAAAAGTAATAAATTGAACACAAAATGCCTTAATTTTTTATTTTTTTACCATTTTTTTAATAAACTTTTTTTTAAACAAGCTGTTTGTTAAGTGGAAGACCCCTTATGTACTTTTCAGAAGACATTTTTGCAGAATCTAAGTCGTGTTTCATGGACTGTGGCGAGTGGACATCATACAATACTGTAACTACTTAACGGAAAAATAAATATTGTCCATGTCCAATATTGTATTATTCATGAGGAAGAGAAAGGTACCAAAGCCCACCCCTTCCCATTTAGTATCATTGAAAAGCTATAAATGTCCTCTGTAGAGAGCAAAAGGAGTTAAGTCAGTATGCTGTGGGTGGGAGATATTCAGGTTAATGTCCTCCAAGGAGGACAAATTTGAACTGCTGGTAGTCAGGAGGTTAACTATAATACTCCAACCTTAACTTTGATCATAATGTTGGTTCTGTTTGTGTGTTTTGATGTGATTATCACACGACGTGTTCACAATTTTGTGGCTCTAACGTGGTAACATTTATGAATTTAAAATATTCTACATGGAATGAATCCACGGAAAGGGCTGCAGCGCCCATAAAGGGGACGAAAGGGATTACAAAGTGGGTCAGAGTAAAAATATCTTCAAGAATTATTCATGGGACCCTGCCTGTATCTCCACCCTGTGAAAAATCTGCATCGCACTGCAGTGAGGGAAGTCAAAATGGAGAGAGGAAAACATGTGGAGAGAGGAAATGCATGGAGACAATCTTTATGAGGGACCAGTGAAGGGAAAAGTCGAGAGTTGTTTACTTTTTAAATAATTTTTTGGCTTGGCCTGTGATGAAACGTGGGTGCAATGAGCAATGCACAAAGCACAATGTACCATGTGTGCTTTGCAAACACTCGGTGCTAAATCTTTCCAACATTTGCTCTGCCGTCATTAGCAATCCTCCCACCAAACCTCCAACATGCAACACAATTGAAAGTGACTGCCAAAACTGGCTATACAAGACAGATCACAACTATCTTGTGCTGACAAACTTCCTGTCTAGTCCAAAACTAAAACATTTAGATTTGGGGGAAAGAAAATAAGAAAAATAAACGAATAAACCTCCTTAAAATGTTCTGACTGTGCAAGTATGAAGGGTGTTGTCTTGGATGCTCGCTTCGCAAGTGCCTATACTCGAAGCACCAGAACTGGGACAATGAATAAAATTAAGGGTTGCAATTATTTGCAAAGAAAACGAGATTTCAGTGCAGCAGAGGGGCGTCAAGGCTGTCAGGTCTCTGGAAGTGTGCACTGTAAATCCACACATTAATCAGAGTCGGCAGGGAGAGATCAAAGGAGCCTGCTCCATCTTTACTGAGAGCTGCACTTTGATGTGTGTGTGTGTGTGTGTGTGTGTGTGTGTGTGTGTGTGTGCGTGCGTGCGTGCGTGCGTGCGTGCGTGCGTGCGTGTGTGTGTGTGTGTGTGTGTGTGTGTGTGTGTGTGTGTGTGTGTG
>NC_056508.1:26132320-26187960 GCF_014905685.2 Nematolebias whitei | reverse complement strand
TGTGTGTGTGTGTGTGTGTGTGTGTGTGTGTGTGTGTGTGTGTGTGTCAAGGGGAGTGAGTCAGAAAGAGAGAAAAGGGCTGAAAATTAGGATATGAGAGACAGCCTGAAGAGAAAACTATTGGATCTTAGTGGGGTTAGATTAACATCCATCCATTCATCCATCTTTTTTACCCCCTCCTTCCTTTCTGGGTCGGGGAGCTGGTATCTATCTCCAGCAGTCACTGTGCGAGCGGCGGGGGGGGCACTCTGAACAGGTCACAAGTCCATCACAGGTACAAATCATTCACTCTCACTCACACCCAGGGACAATTTAGAGTTACCAATCAGTCTAACATGCATGCTTTTGTTCTGTGGGAGGAAACTGGACAAAACCCACACATGCACGGAGAGAACATGCAAACTCCACCCAGAAAGGCTCCCGGCCAGGAGGCCAACCTGCAACCTTATTGATGAGAAGTGGTTCTGATAAACAACACGTTGATGATCATCAAAATCTGCTGCAACTTTCTGCTAGAACTAAAACGTTGTGCCTTAAACAAAGAACAAAAACCTTCTAACCCCCACTGCATCCACAGCACAACTATACAAACACACTGATACAGCACATGCACAGTGTGTGATGCTTTGTGGTGACACTTCTGCACGTGTTCCTACACACACACCTGCCTCCATCCTCTCAAACGTTGAAAAGAGTCAGAGCAAAAAGAAAGACTTTCCTGCCCCACAGTGGCCCTCGGGCCTCACTGCACAGTGCAGAGCCACTTCAGTTGCCATGGCGACACAGAGCTGCAGCACAAGCTTCAAAAGCATCATTTATTATTAGGTTATTTTTTTGAGTAGACACTTTTGTGTTTCTTCCATTTTCTAGGAAATCTGTGGCTGCGCTTTAGAAAAAGAAAGCAATGACTTCCTGTGCTGACTGTCAGCTGAGCAGCACCAAGTGAAAACCGAACCCTCTGACCCACATCTGGCTTCAGGCGAACTGCTAGCGATCATAAAAGTCAGCAAGGCTGTTTATTTGTTAAAGCAGTTCGCATATTTAAACTTTGCTCATGTGTGATTACAGTGAAAACAGTTTCAGAGTGTTCATTAAATGAATGTTAACCTGAAGATTACCTTAGCTGATAAGTAAAAGTTACAGATTCAGTCACAAACTGCACTCGATGACGCTGTAAACAAGTAAACAGTTATATCCAATTTACTTTTTTTTTTTTTTTTTAAAGATGCTTTATCACTTCATGGACTTTTCTGCCACCTACTGGATACATGTTTTAAAAACTACTCGTTGGAAGAAAATAAAAGCTACATCTTGTCTTTGGTCTAACAGACTCACAGATTTTCTCAGTCCAGTGATTACTTTCAGAGAACAATATAACCAGTGGTCTGTGAGATATTTGGCTAACAGAAGGCAGTGTTTAACAGTTAATACCACAGTCAAGCAAGGGGTGTGGTTGCGCAAAGATGAGAGAAGGTGGGCCTGTGATTGGAAGATTGCCGGTTTAACTCCCGTGGGTGGGATAGGTGAAGCACCCACACCTGCCTCCACCCTCATTTACCCCACTCTGGACTCCCACCGGGCACCCTAACAGCTGGAGGGCTGTGGTGGCTCGGTGGTCTGTGGTTGCGTCACGAAGGACGTCTTTGTGCGACTTAGTTTGCTGTGGCGACCTCTGAAGAAGGGAGCAGCCGAAAGAATAAAAAGAGAAAACTCAAGAGAAGGTGAACTGTTGTTGCACAGCAGTCAAGATTATTTAAAGTTTAAAACACTTAAGACTCAACGCGTCTGCTGGCTTCTTTCCTTAGATAGATAACTTTTACTAATTGGCTTTTATATGTATGTGAATGTTTTTGCACAGCGCCCTGAGACGACGTCTGTTGTGATCTGGCTGAATTGTTCCACTTCCACATGTTTGTGGAGGTGTATGGCACAGATAAAGAAGATTTCTGAGGAACTCAGAAAAAGAGTTTTTGATGCTCATCAGGTTGGAAAAGGTTACAAAACCATCTGTAAAGAGTTTGGACTCCACTAATCCATAGTCAGACTGATTGTGTATCTTGGTCAATTTGCATCTACTCCACGTGGAAAACCTAGTAAAGAAACTGAACGTTAAACTGGGATTATTTTTCAGAAACAGATCCTGTCTAACTCTGAATGCTAGGAAACACCTTGTATCTGTGACTTTCCTTCCCTCCACTGACTACAGTGACATTATTTACATGAACGCTCCTACAAGCACCCTGCAGATGTTGAACACTGTCTATCATGGTGCACTAAGATTCATAACTGGCTGTGATTATCGTACCCACCACTGCACCCTGAATTCACTGGTTAACTGGTCATCATTAACTTCACGCAGACTCTCCCACTGGTACATTTTCGTCTTTAAATCCCGTCTTGGTCTGTTACTGTAAGGGTTTTTATTATGCTATAATTTTAAACTGTTTGATGATTTCTGCACTTCTGTGCATACGAAGCAAAGAAGATTCTGGAAAAAAGAACTATCAGTCCAAGTCCGAGCTGATAGGAATTCTTTGTACTTACACAAGCTGTTTTTTCTTTGAATTGTTTGTTCTTTTGTAAAACCAGAAATGTCAAGGTTTATACATATCAACTCATATTCCATCAGTCTTACACTGTCATTGTTTCTCTTACCTTTATCTGATACAAATGGTATCAGAAACTCATTACAGTAAGCATTTAATCAAAATGTTCTAAGATCACCTTGCCCTCGTTGTGTAATCTACCTAATCAAGATGTCCGGTGTTTTCCTTCTTCCTGTGTGAACAATAAAAGACGAGCAGATGTGGAAAACCTTGGGACTTCACAGAAACCAGCCCTAGTGTTGTAACTGTGAATTTCCCCTTTTTGCAAAAAGCTTCGTTGAAAATCTCACTCTGTTTTCCTGTGTGGTTCTTTATATTTCAAAGGTACGAGAAATACCTGACAGTTACCTTCATACATCTCCTCCTACGTGTCTCTGTGCGAGTGCAGCGTGCGCTCTCAGGACATTATTACCTGCAGTGTTCCATCAGTGAGGACTGAACTAGGCAAAAGGGTCTTCTACCCCGCTCATGTTTCCTGGAATATCTTACAAAAAGATCTGAAGTTCTCGACCTTGACCTCTCTAAGTGGCTTCAAACATTTGTTACGTTCCTGGGAAAAACCAATGAGACATGATCCTGTTTTTAGTTTTTTACATCGCTTTATAACATAGCTGTTTTTGTTTCATTTTTTAAATACCATTTTCTTTTATTTGTTCTTCTCAATTTGTATGCTTTTTATGATTGTCTACTGTTGTCATGACTATGTTTCTTAGCTGGCCTGGGAACGCCTCGGGATTCCCCCGGAGGAGCTGGCCCAAGTGGCTGGGGAGAGGGAAGTCTGGGCCTCCCTACTTAAGCTGCTACCCCCTCGACCCGACCCCGGATAAGCAGAAGAAAATGGATGGATGGGTGGATGGATAGATGCTGTTGTCATCACTCTTTGTTAGAATCTGGTCTCTCTTGTAAATGAATCCCTGAGGCTCAGTGGGATTAACCTGTATAAATAAAGGTTGAATGAATGTAGAAATGGAGGAAATTCAAGACCATTGTTACCTTCCCCAGGAGTGGAAGGTGTGTAACAGCAAGGTCACAAAGGACCCCAGGGTAACTTCTAATCAACTGAAGGTCTCTCTCAAATTGACTGATGTTAATGTTCTTGAGTCCACCATCAGGAGAACTCCGAACAACAATAGTGTGCACGGCAGGGTTGAAGGAAAAAGCTGCTCTCCAAAAAGAACATTGCTGCTCGTCTGCAGTTTGTTAAAGATCATGTGGACAAACCAGAAGACTGTTGGAAGTATGTTTTGTGGACGGATGAGACCAAAGTAGAACTTTCTGGTTTAAATGAAAAGTGTTATGTTTGGAGAAAGGACAATTCTGCATTCCTGCATAAAAATAGTATCCCATCTGTGAAACATGGAGATGGTAGTATCATGGTTTGGGCCTGTTTTGCAGCATCTGGACCAGGACGGCTTGCCATTATTGATGGAACAATAAATTCTGAATTATATCAGAGAGTTATAAAGGAAAATGTCAGAACATCTGTCCATGAGCTGAATCTCAAGAGAAGGTGGGTCATGTAGCAACACAATGACCCTAAACACACAAGTGGTTCTACCAAAGAATGTTAAAGAAGAATAAAGTTCATGTTTTGGAATGACCAAGTCAAAGTCCTGACCTTAGTCCAATCCAGATGTTGTGGAAGCAGCAGTTAATGTGAGGAAACCACCAACATCCAGAGTTGAAGCTGTTCTCTATGAAGTAATGGGCTAAAATTCCTCCCAGCCTGTGTTCAAGACTGATCAACAGCTACTGGAAACATTTAGTTACAGTTGTTGCTGCGGCCCTGTCCCTCGTCGACGAGGAAGAGGGCCTGGCATAAGAGGAGGGGGCGTGCCAAAGACACCATCTTAGCACCAACGTAACTGGTTTGTTCCACTTTGGACCAAACTGTTTGGGGGAAGAATCAGTTTTGTGCTGTGTGTTTCTTTGACTGATGAAGACTTCCAGATAGAAGGTGAAACGTTTCAGCAAAAAATAAAAAATAAAAAGAAACTGTCCAGATGACCTGACAAAAAAATGTTGGAATGTATACCTGGATTATTGAGCATGGACTTTATTTTTTTTTATCAAGTATACTGGTGAAGATTCTCAGTCATCCAGGACATGATGAATGCTTTTTGAATTTTGGGCCCATGAGCAAGGCCCTTAACCCCCACCATCTGCTCCCTAAACAGGTCTCTCTTGAAAATGAGTTCTCGTGGCTCAATGAGACTAACCTGTATAAATAAAGGCTAAATGAAAAAAATAAAAATAAAAAAAATAATTTTTGTCTCATTTGCTTAACTGGGTTCTCTTTATCTACTTTTAGGACTTGTATGTTTTGGGTTGGGCAGCACGGTGGCGCAACTGGTAGAGCTGCTGCCTCTCAGCGAACAGGTCCCTGGTTCAAACCCCCGTCCAGGGGCCTTCTGGGTGGAGTTTGCATGTTCTCTCCGTGCATGCGTGGGTTTTCTCTGGGTACTCCGATTTCCTCCCACAGACCAAAATTATACATGTTAGACTGATTGGTAACTCTAAATTGTCCCTAGGTGTGAGTGAGAGACTGAATGGTTGTTTGTCTCGTTTGTCTCTATGTGTCCCTGTGATGGACTGGAGACCTGTCCAAGGTGTACCCCGCCCCTCGCACAGTGATTGCTGGACATGGGTACCAGCGACCCCCGTGACCCAAAATGGAATAAACGGGTAAAGATAGTGGATGGATGGATGTTTTGGGTCATGTTTATGCAGAAATATAGAAAATTCTAATATTCAAGCACAACTGTTTGTTCTCAGTTTCCTTCACAGGGTGGCGCTAAAGGAGAACAATATACAGGAGAGACGTCTTGTCTTATCGTCACCGTGTAATGCTTCATGTTGGCCACCAGGTGGCACTGTTGCTCCTGCTTTCTCTGTTGATGGAAGTCACCGCACCTGCTCTTTAAACTCTGGGAAAAGTTTCCGTTTCAGAGCAGGAAGATCTCATTTATATATGGCATCTCTGAGCTTTTGTCCCGATTTGTTATCCCGAAGATTTGTATGCAAAGTTTACAACCATGTCATAAAATCTATTCCACATTACACCGTGATTTTATAATAATAATAATAATAATAATAATAATAATAATAATAATAATAACAACAATAATAATAATAATAATAATAATAATAATAATGATAATAAAACAGAGAAGGATGGACTTCTTATAGTCTTAAGGCTCAGTCTTCTTCAGACAGGTGAGTGGACTTTAAAACCTAAAAGCTTGATCCACGTGCTGCACATGTAATCCAACAGCATTAGTCTCGTGTTAATAAAAAAAAGTGAATCATATCATTAATAGCAGCAACACACGAGGCTCGCGCGCCTGCCCTGCGTGTTCGACCCATGCGCTCTTAATTAAAACGTCCCCCTGATTGGTCGGACAGCAAATCCCGGCGGACCGTGCTGCTCCCACTAACTTGGAGAGCAGGACGGAGCGCCAGTCTCAGTCTGCCCAAGGCGAGGGAGGGCAAGAAGGAGGCGAAGGAGAGAGGTGGAGGGGTGGGGGGGAGAGAGCGCGCGAGTTAAAGAAGTGTTTGCTGCTGAACGTGGGCTACAGACGCTCAGCTTCACATTCACAGCCTCCTTCCTGAAGAGTCACAGCACCAAACAGAGCAAAGGAGGAGTGAGGAGGAGGGAGGTGGAGGGGGGAACAACTAACAGGAGAGTCTGTGACAGAACTCCAAACCCAAGCTGGGATCAAGGAGAAACAAGAAAGAGGAGCGGACTTCCACCTGGTCACACCGAGCCACCATGAACGCCAGCGACGAGAACCTGCTGAAGTCCATCAGCAACGACGCGCTCCTGGACCTGACGCAGCGCTACGGACAGTCAGCCTTCGGCTTCGGCGGGGGCCACGGCGCGGGGAGCCCCGGCCGCTTCCCGCTCACGCCCGCCGCGGACTTCCTCTCCGGGCAGACGGCGAAGTCCAACGAGAGCGGCGGGGAGCACACGAGCGACGACGAGGACGGCTTCGACTCGCTGGAGTCCCGGAAGAGGGGCTCTTCGTTCGGGGACGACAAGCCCGGGGGGCCCCTGGCCAAGAAGTCCAAGGAGCAGCGGTCCCTGCGGCTCAGCATCAACGCGCGCGAGAGGAGGAGGATGCACGACCTGAACGACGCGCTGGACGGCCTGCGCGCGGTCATCCCCTACGCCCACAGCCCCTCGGTGAGAAAACTATCCAAAATAGCCACCCTCCTCTTGGCCAAGAACTACATCCTCATGCAGGCGCAGGCTCTGGAGGAGATGAGGCGGCTGGTGGCGTATCTGAACCAGGGACAGTCCATAAGCTCCCCCATCCCCACCGCCCTGGCGCCCTTTGGACAGGCGGCGGTCTACCCGTTCTCGGGCTCCGCGCTCGCGTCCACCTGTGCGGAGAAGTGTTCCACTTACTCCGGCGCGCCGTCGACTCTCTTCAAACACTGCAACGACAAGCCTTGATTTGCTGCTGCTACTTTTATTTATTCACTTGTTTATTTTGTTCCTGAACTTTTACATCATGTACTGCACCCGTGTCGGTCTCTGTCCCACTCTAGTTTAATTAAGAAATAATAATAATAATAATGACAATAATGATGATAATGCTGTGGAAATTAAAGCGAGCTTCTTATTCTTTTTAATTTTTTTATTCTGATGCGTAAAAGTACCGCAATGTTTTGGTTTTACAAACATGACAGGAATAAAAAGCTACTGTTAAGGCCTTCGAAATGCGCCACAGGCCGAATTATCCCCCAAAATGACAAGTTTGGTTTCTTTCTCTAAAGGGAAGCTTTTGTTTTGATTTGTAATCTATGCAACATTCAGCAAAAACTAAATAAAAAGCGACATAATTCAAATCTGAGCCCCTGAATGAGTGTATGCTGCTAAAACCGCCATCTGTTCTGGTTCCTGATCAAATGTGTTTGCTTTGGTTTCAACTTCTTGCACTTCCCTCCTGATTGTAACTCTGAGGAACCCCGAGCTTCATGAAGCCGCACAGCTCCATAACTGCAGCCGAGCAGACGCCTTCTTGTGTTCTAACACGGATTTCATATATTGTTTATATGTCTTTATAATTAAAACACCTATATCTATATGCTTGGACCCAGTTTGCCTCATTTCAACTGCACATAAGAAATCCTGCACAAGAAATTATGTTCAGTGAACGTGTGTGTTTTTTCAAATTGTTTTTAAAGCTCGTGCGTTCGTTTTTGCATTCCCCAAATTTGCAGGAATTTTGCCTTTTCTTGCAAAACAGTAATAGCTGATAACTTTCCTCTCACATAAGGAGCAGGAGGCGGGTGCGGACGCGCTGTGGAGCTGGTGGGGCCCGTTTTGCGCACAGCGGGGTCGGTTGCGCTGAAGGGAAGGGCGCGCGCTGCGCCTGGGGCACCCACGACCTGTCTGTGGGTATTTGGGTGATTGCAGGCTTCCTTGGCGGGCTCTTCTGCACTGGAGTGGACAGCTATTAACACGATTTCTGCTCCTGTCTCTTTGCAGCGCAGTGAACGTTGCAGGGACCGGCTCTGTTTGTCCTCTGCAGCCTGAGCTTAAACAAGTGCGTGAGACGTGGTCATTGCAGGCAATTAGCAGACATCAGTGCGTGCGTGTATGTGTGTTAACACTCTGAAGAGCAGCACTCATGTTGGCACCAAATTATGTTTCTTTCTGATACTAAACACTTAATTTGGGGGGAAAACACCCAGAGTGCGAAATCTTCAAAATTACTTCCT
Organism: Nematolebias whitei; assembly: GCF_014905685.2. Taxonomy (NCBI): domain Eukaryota; kingdom Metazoa; phylum Chordata; class Actinopteri; order Cyprinodontiformes; family Rivulidae; genus Nematolebias; species Nematolebias whitei. The sequence goes on along the minus strand of NC_056508.1, from coordinate 26,179,624 downwards.
TATATATCTGTTGCACTGATTTTATTGACATTGTCTCTGTCAAACAGGTGAACAATTGTAGTTTTTAAATTCCAGCCACAAGTCAGTTCTTATTAGCACAAATCTGCTTGCAGTTGCATGAAGAATAGCTGAAATAGATTGTTTTAATCTTTTTTTTTAACAACATATTTACTGTAAAACTTGCTTTGGGTGTTAAATTAGATGTTTGCGTCTCCTCGGCCTGTTCATGAATGGACTAAGTGGTGCCCTCCACATTGATATATTTGTCACAACAACAGGACAACCATGGCATTTTAAATGCTCTCATTGATGACACATGCCTCCTTTGAGGCCCCATGAGATAGTTCGGGCAGCGGGATGAAATGTGACAAACAGTGAGGGCTGGGGCCCTGCCCTCCATCAGTCCCTGCACAGCCTAATTGCCACAAATGAGGTGGTTGCTCCGTCATACTGGTGCTGGGATGGTCACTTCTCTGCCTGTAGGCCTCTGATGTGGAGGTGGATACATCTTTCATTATGTCACTTTATTTTCTTAATGGCTCTAAGTGAGCATGGTGGCGGGGGCACTGTGTGTAAGTCAGCTGGTCTTTGGAGTGTGGTTTGGGGGGTGTTTCACCAGGCAGCAGTGGGTGAAGTGAGCATATTCAAAAATAATTACACGTAAGTTATAATTCTGTTAATTGCATATTATAAGATGGAATATAGCGCCTTGAAGTTAAAGCAGACAAAATGCCACATGTGTGTGTGTGAGCGGCAGCTTTAGCTTGCTGGAAGAAAAAAGTAAATTACAGTTTTAATAAGAAAATGTAAAAAAATAAATAAACCACTATCAGTTGTTGTGCTGTATGTTTAATGCAACACGAGATTTATAAAGAAAATAAAGGAATTCCTGCTTTTGGTCTAATAAAGGCTATTTAGGAAAAGAAAATGTTACTATTATAATTACAAACCATTTATTTTTCTGTGCGACACAAAAACCAGAGTGACGCCTGAATATATTCTGGGGATCAGTTTGTGAAAAACCTGTGTTAAAACTGAAAAACCTAAAGAATACACAGTAAAGCTCTGGATGGGGTGCAGCTGCAGTGTTTAGCTCAAATATATAGAAAATATACGCTGCTAGGGTTCTGGTGGGCGCTCTGCACACAGAGCAGAAAAATAAGACACATTCCCATCTGTGTCAGGAGATTCTTTCCTCTAAATGACATTTTCAGACCAACATGAGCGATCATTTTTAAACTAAACATCTCTCTTTCTTTCTACAAGCGAAGCGTTCCTAATGGGCGAGAACGCAACGCGTGCTAAATGCAACGAGATAAAACAAATTCTTGCTATCGTCTAAACGATTCCGGCGCGACATCTTGCTGCCCGTTCTCACCTCTCGTCTCTTGCTGACAGAGTTTTTATTCAGGCAAAGTGTGCGCTCGCAGTGCCACTCTCACGGCGGCCCAGTGTGCTGCAGAAGTACGGACAGACTGTGTGATGTCTGTAAACATTTGTGTTTGCTCTCAGTGGGATTGGAAGGGAGTGATTTCATTAGCATGGCTCGGAGCTCTGAGGTATGTTTGTGCGCTTTTCTCCAGCCCAACACTATGGAACTAAAACCATATGCCCTTAAGTGTGTACCTCTGCCTAATGCATCTGACAGCGCTGTTTTCTCTAATTAAGTTCTCTCCATGTGCAAGCTTGTGTGTCTGATTCACATTGCGGCACTCCATCGCTCACATATACAGTGACGGCTACAACGGGGGCCTTGAAGGAAGAAGAACGTGCTTCCACTCTGATTATGATTACAACGGAAGACTGAGGGCTTTTGTGGAAGAGTAGAGGTTTTTCTATTTGTTGCAGTTGAGAGGGCTTTGGATGGGAGAACGGGGGCAGGTTCATTGAACAGTAGGTCTACACCAGCGCACGTTGTTTTCGGTGGTGACAAAAGGGCGAGAAGGTGTGCTGAGAGGTAGACCTGCAAGAACACCCAGTCCATGGAAGCCCCCTGCAACTTTTCTTTCTCTGCTATGACATCACACTTCGTCTTCCCTTCCAGCCCCGCCCTGTCGGAAGCGATGAGCGGGTGAGTCAGTTGGTTCTAAGGAGCCATGTGATTCGGGGTGACGTTGCTGCAAGTGCAGCAGTACGGGCCAGAGCCTTTCATTCGTTAATCACATGTCCAAAGGGTGGTGGTGGTGGTGGTGGGGGTGTCTGTATGTGTCCACGTGTTTGTGCGGCTGGTTTGAAAATCCTGTATAGTTTGCAGGTTTTCAACGTGTTTATGGTGGACAGGGTGGAGAAATGAAGGCAGGATAAGCAACACTGATGATGACAGTAACCAGAGTTACTACAAGAGACATTGTTCAAAACTTTAATTCTCCTCATCTAAACCTTTAGTTCCTCCACCTCGTGTTTTTCTGGCCTCTGCGCTCCTCCTCCACCTCCTCCTCGTCTTCCACCAGAGCCTCCCCCTAAAAATCTTGGTGCTCTTCACACTCACTCTTTCTCCTTTAGCTCGTTTTATCTTGACAGAGGATGTGAGCTGACAAACGGGGGCATCCGTTATGGTAGCACGGCCTAATCTCTGTAATGGCCCCACAGATACAGGGCTGGTGGTGAGCAAACACTGACACACACACACATGCACACACACAAAGCACACCTCAACTGGACTAATATGCAAAGCCCTGAGGTCAGCAGTCACTGCTGTAGCCTCCTTCTCTTAAATACTTACAGTACAGTACTTCAGGCCTTTTCTTTAACTGTTCACTCCTCCTTTGTGTCTTTTTACACACTTTAATGAACACAGAGTTCTTCTTTTCATCACTTCATAAGAGTTACAATCGTTTCTGAATACTAATATGTAAATGTGTAAAACCCTAAACGTTTCTTAACCTTAAACTGTGTTTTTGTTTCTACACTGTTAAAGTGACAGTCCAGTCTGTTGCAGAAGAGTTCTATGGAAAGGCAATAAAAATTCATCAGTGAAAAGCCTTTAAAACGACTACAATACAAAGAATTACAATTTAATTGTGACCAAATTACCGCGCTAAGAGCTTGTCTGAGCAGGGTCTTCTGTCTTAAAACAGTTCTACCTCAAACATTTCTCAGTCTTTTTAATAGCTCTATAAATGATTACACTGCAGTCACTTTTCATTTGCAGCAGGAGCATCTAGCTGTAGCACTTAAGGTGCAGTCCGAAGAATGTCCACGAGGAATATCACAATATTTCTGCCAGAATAACCTGAAAATACAAAACTGACAGTGACATGAAGGTTTGTGAAGTAGCTTTTGGAGAGCTACTGTACAGCTTGTGAGAGTGGAATTGTTTGGAAATGGCAGCAGTTCATTTTGGTCTTGACTCTGCTTGGACTTGTGGAAAAGAGTCCAGTCAGAGTTTAACTCTACTCCTCAAAACTGATGGGATTCAGTAAGCTATCTACAACAGGTAAGATACTAACTGGTCATGATCTTTCCACAAAACTGCATAAAAAAACCTCAAACTCCAACTTTAAATGTGAGTGTAAGGCGCTAGTTTGCCCGCAATGTGACTCTGTAAACAGCAATACAGTATGTCCCTACAACATGAGAGCTACAAGAATACACACACCAGTTACACACACCCTTACACACACACACAAAACCCAGCACCACCCTCTCTCTGTTCAGCACCAGCTGAGGAGCTCCATGGTTTTGTCGGGAGCAGGGGGAGCTCGTTATCCTCATTAATTAATGACAAAAGCGATGTAATTGGCCATCCATAATCCTCCATGTGGAGACGGTGTGACAGGCAGGGCTGGGACCATCCTCTGCAGCGAGCGCATCTCATAAACACACACACACACACACACACACACACACACAGAAAATGAAGACACATTTCGTCCTGCTTTTGTGTGTGAATGTTCTAGTTGTGCACTTGAACAGCAACGCTGGTTTGTAATTATAAAGTGATATCGTAGACTGGAATAGAAACAAAGTGTGGCACACTATCTCTCCATTACCAACAATGGGATTCTACACAGATGAAGACAAAAAAAAATGTAAAAAATCATGTGATCTACAACAAGCATGGCACTTGAATTTCTAATTTGCAGCTTGTTTGGCCAGTCTGAGGCTCCGCTGGGCCCAGGCTGCAACATGCTATATCCCCCACCACGTCTGGATGAAAAGACAAGATTAATGGCACTTCCTGTCGCAGACGATCTTGCACTAGCCTAATTAAAACCACTGGAACATGCGCGTGGCCAAGGATCAGTGGCTTTTAATGAGGAGCTTGTAGGCTGATTTGGGCCTCATTTTCTGCTTAATAAGGCCGGTTTAAAAAGTAATTTTGGAGGGATGTGACTCCTTTAAACCTGCTCATTATCAATGATAGCACTTCACTTAAGTACTCCAGGAAACGCTGTGTTTAATTAATATTGTGTCGTGCACAAGGATTAGCTGACAGCTCAGAATGGTGGTATCCAAGCAAGTGAGCAAGGGAGCTGGAATTGATGAAGAACTTTCAAGGGCACTGATTTCATTAAGCAGCTTCATTACAGCCCAAATAACTCTTCATGTCATTTCAATGCTTCAGTCGTGCTCAGCACACACACATACACACACACACACACACACACAATATCCTCATTTGCTACAGCAAAGGTGCATCAAGGAGTTTTACTGTTTAAAAGAAAATAAAACTACTTTTGCTGCAAATTGTTGTGACAACAAAACATTGTCTGTCATCACTCTGTGTAATGCTGCCTTACAGAATTAGCGACCCTGTATTTTTTTCTATTTCGTATTATTTTTACTTGCTGCTCCTCTCACAGCTTTGCTGTTAAAAGCTCAAAACCGCAGCTTTTAAGGTCAAGCGGTTCATGGGCTTGAGAGTGCTGCCCAAACTTTCATTGTGTACCTCTAACACATCCCACAAAGACTCTTAGAGCCTCTTCATCCCATTGTGGTAATCTTCTTATCCCCCTGACTCCACTGTTCAGGATGTGTAGAGCAGGAAAGCACTGGGCTTGAGAGGCTCAGACTTTGGGATTTTCCTCTCTTAAGGACAAATTACAACAAACAAGCATGCTGTGCATTTTATTTTATGAAAACAAGGTGTTTTCTTACACTGTGAGGGTTAATATGTCAAATAAACTTTGGAAATGATTTCTAACTGCTCATTTACTTTGAGTTAGTTACAATACATGGGGGAAAATATATAATCTGACAACATGGGATTTTAAGAAGAAATGTGATGAAGAACATTAGGGTGAATGAATGCATTTTTCATAAATAGAGGTTTGATTTTATTTTTCTGGGACTACGATCTCTTCCATTCTCAGTGACTGGCATGGAGGCTGCACAGCTGCAGAAAGAAAAACTTTGCAGAGAGTGGTGAAGGCTGCACAGAAGTCTGTTGTAGTCAGCTTCCCCACCATCACAGCCATTTACACCTCCAGATGCAGGAAGAGAGCCACCTGCATCATGAAGGACCTCACTCACCCAGCACACACTTTTTGCCCCGCTCCCCTCAGGAAGGAGGTTAAAGAGCATTAAGTGTAGAACCATAGACTGAGGAACAGCTTCTACCCTGAAGCTGTTAGACTCACGAATCTCTAACCAGAATAATCACTGTGAAAAAAAAAATCATGTTGCTGATTTATTTCAAGCTGCTGTGTTCATTTGTACTCGTCTGTTCACACAGACTCATGTGTGTGCTGCTGTTCTGTGTATTGTTTTAATGCTATTTTATGCTGCTAGTGTTTGGTGTATTTTTATTAGTGTTTTTCTTAGTTCATATCTTAGATCTTATTGCTGTTTTTCTTTTACTTTTTTAATAGTTTTGTTGGATGTAACTGGAACCCTGTGTACATAATTTTGTTCCACCACATGTACCACATGGGGTGGAATGACAAATAAAGAACCTTGAATCCTTGAATTTTATTTGTGAAAAGTGAACCCAAATCTCTTGATTTCTCTATATTGTTGATTTGGATGATTTTACCTACAGTTCACCCCATGAGTGGGTTTACTCCAGCATGAAGGTCGCAGGTTTGCAGTGGAGTTTACATGTTCTTTCTGTGCGGGGTTTCTCTAGTTTTCTTCCACAGATCAAGAACATGCATGTTCGGCTAATTGGTAACTCTAAATTGACCCTAGGTGTGAGTGCGAGTGTTTGTTGGTCTCTGTGGCTGCTGGAGACAAACACCAGTTCCTCCACTGGTGCATGTTCTGGGGACTCATGTGTCCTTTTAGAATTTAGCTACAGTTTTGCTACTTTTAGCATTTAGCTACCGTTTCACTAATTTAAGCTTTTAGCTATGTTTTGCTAATTTTCATTCTGTTCTGCTTGTTTTGACTTTCACAGCTCAGTTTCAGCTTTTTCTACAAATCCCAAAAGAGTCGTTCATCAGTGCATTATTACAAAAAGTAAATAATAAAATAACTACTCATGTTTACAGGTGTCATGATAAAGATGCAAACATCAACTTCTTGTCAGTGCAAATAATTTAAATGTAGTCTGGACAGATTGTGGGTTAACTACACATTTTTTAAATTTTGTGTAAAATGTGTTTAAATATATCAACCTTCTTGCTCAATAATCCAGGTAGAAAATCCAACAAAGTTCAGTCAGGTCATCTGGACAGTTTCTTTTTTTGTTGAGACATTTAGTCCTTCATCCAAAGGACTTCATCAGTCTGAGGAGCCACAAACAAACTTATTTCCACAAGCAGCACAATCACATAGTGTAGCAACCAGTTTGCTGGTAATAAGATGGTTTCTGGGGCCCGCCCTCTCCCCCTTCAACTACTCTGACGCAACCGTAGCCAAAGTGGTTCAGAATATCAAAGTGAGTGTGCTGCTTGTGGAACTGAGCTTGTGGTGGCTCCTCAGACTGAAGAAATCATTTGGATGAAGGACAAAAGGTCTTAAAAAAAAACGTCCAGATGACTTGACCGAGCATTGTTGGATTTTCTACCTGGATTATTGAGCATGAACTTTGATATTTTGAACACTTTGCTATGATTGCCTCAGAGGAGTCAACAGGGGAGAGGGCAGACTCCAGAAACCATATTTTCACCAGCAAACTGGTTGACCCACTATGTCAGTGCTGCTTGTGGGACTGAGTTTGTTGTGGCTTCTCAGACTGATGAAGTCCTTTGGATGAAAGACGAAACATCTCAACAAAATAAGAAACTGTCCAGATGAACTGACTGAGCTTTGTGGGATGTAGAAATTTATCAATTATGCATGTTTGTTTCTCAGGTCTCATTCCACAAATTTAGTTTTTTTTTTCTTGCACGTCTCAAATAACCTTTAATAAACTGCATGACATTTTGTGTGTAATTCAGAAGAGGGATTGAAAACAGTGACAGAGAGGGAAATTTCCCCCAAAAACTCAGCGTTCCTATCTGGTGAAGAGATCAGCAGAGAGAGAGACGAGCTCACTCTAATCTGCACATGAGGACCTGCGAACATTATTGTTGGCATGTCTCGTTGATCGTATCCGCACGTTACAACATCCTATCAGGTAATATCAGAGTCTTTGGAGGATTAGAGGGAATAAGAGGGATTGTATTCTGTTCTGTAGAGGGGGGATTACACTCAAATAGTCCAACATTTTCATATGAAAATGGATTTTTGTGTTGTTTGTTATTGGAGTGGGGGTGTGGGGGGTATTTAGGTTTCTTGGAGCCTCTACAAGAGACAACTGAGTGATTTTATTGATTGAAAATAAAAGGAGACAGACACAAACAAAGATGTTGGGGAGAAAAGAGCTGTCAGCTTAAAATGGTAGTTAACATATTTTGAACTGTGTGGATATGTTGAGAACAGCTAATATCTTACCTGCTGTACACAACTCTGACCACCATCATGCAATCAAATAAACACCAGATGAGTCAATGTTACATTCAGCCCTGCTCATATGTGAAGGTGCAACTTTTTTTTTTTTTTTTAAGGGATCATTTTGAAATGGGGTTCTATAAAAAAAATAAAAAAGTTTGAAACAACTGATATCTTACCTGTCATAGATAGCAGTTTGAACAGCCTCAGTTTGGGCAAACACACTTGAATTCTGACTGAATTAATGACGCTGAGCTAGACCAGTTTTAATGTGGATTTGTTGCCAAATCAACTATAATCTCAAAAACTGTAGAATTATGGTTCATTAGAACAGTATTTCACAAATACATACACGGCTGTCAGTTTTACGTAACTTTAAACATATAATAATTATAGGGCTATTTGCAAGCACAGATAGCAGCAGCAGGAGCTCAAGCAATTCCGATGTTTTTAATATTTCTGCTAGAAAAACTATGAAATGTAAAATTGATGGCAACTGTGAAGGTTTATAAAAGAACATTCACAGGAACCGCCTTGAAGCGTTTATGATCAGACTTATGTTACAACAGCAGAAATCCACTGGTGATTATTTTGCTCAAAGTACTCTTACTCAGAGTTATACAATATTTTTTTCAAGCTTAGGTAGTGGGTTATCTAAAACAGGCAAAAAACCTATACGGTGGTGATTTAATGTTTGTGAACTCTTTAGAATATTCTATATTTAAGCATAAATATGTCAAGTCCTAAAATTAGATAATGAGAACCCAATTAAACAAATTAGACAAAAATATTATACTTGGTCATTTATTTATTGAGGAAAATTATCCAATATTACATATTTGTGAGTAGTAAAAGTATGTGAACCTCTAGGATTATCAGTTAATTTGAAGGTGAAATTCGAGTCAGGTGTTTTCAATCAATGTGATGAGGATCAGGTGTGAGTGGGTATCCTGTTTGATTTACAGAACAGGATCTATCAAAGTCTGCTCTTCAAATGTTTGTGGAAGTGGATCATGTCAGGAACAAAGGAAATGTCTGAGGAGCTCAGAAAAAGAGTTGTTGATGCTCATCAGGCTGGAAAAGTTACAAAACTGTCTCTAAAGAGTTTGGACTCCACCATTCCACAGTCAGACAGACTGTGCACAAATGGAGGCAATTCAAGACCATACCCTCCCCAGGATTCACAGAGGGGATCAGGTTTTTATGCAGTGATGCAGAGTTTTCCAACACTTTTCATTTAAACCAGAAAGTTCTGTTTTGGTCTCATCTGTCCACAAAACATTCTTCCAACGGTCTTCTGGTTTGTCCACGTGATCTTTAGCAAACTGCAGACGAGCAGCAATGTTCTTTTTGGAGAGCAGTGCCTTCCTCCTTCAACCCTGCCATGCACACCATTGTTGTTCAGTGTTTCCTGATGGTGGACTCAAGAACATTAACATCAGTCAATTTGAGAGAGACCTTCAGTTGGTTAAAAGTTACCCTGGAGTCCTTAATGACCTTGCTGACTATTCCACACCTTGTTCTTTGGAGTGATCTTTGTTGGTCCACCACTCCTGGTGGTGGTATCATGGTTTGGGCCTGTTTTGCTGCATCTGGTCCAGGACGGCTTGCCATCATTGATGGAACAATGAATTCTGAATTATATCAGAGAATTATAAAGAAAAATGTCAGAACTTCTGTCCATGAATCTAAGGTGGGTCATACAGCAAGATAGTGACCCTAAACACACAAGTCGTTCTACCAAAGAATGGTTCAAAAAGAATAAAGTTTGGAATGACCAAGTCAAAATCCTGACCTTAATCTAATCCAGATGTTGAAGGACCTGAATCGAGCAGTTAATGCTGTAATAATTGCTGTACAGGGGGGATCATACTGAAAGCAAAGGTTCACATACTTTTACCACTCACAAATATGTCATATTGGATCATTTTCCTCAACAAATAAATGACCAAGTGTAATATTTTTGTCTCATTGGTTTAACTGGGTTCTCTTTATCTACTTTTAGGACTTGTATGAAAATCTGATGATGTTTTAGATCATTTTTATGCAGAAATATGGAAAATTCAAAAAGATTCACAAACTTTCAAACACCGGTGTCATTGTTCCCGATGTGTCATGGAACTAACATTCAAATGATTTAAATATCTTTAAAAGCAACAAGACGGAAGTGATTTTACTGACTGACCGCGAGAGGCAGAATTAACGAGGAGTTTCAGCTCAACTGTTTTGTGTTTTTGCTCTCTTCACTAATTGATTTAAAACTTTATGTCATCATACATGGTCGGTTGGTGTTGATGTAGCTCATGCAGGAGTTCTTCTTGGGCCGCATCACCTTTTTATTCTCCTAATGCACAAACAAGAGGATAACGCTTGACGGATGTGATCCCTGGGGAACTCCATTGTTCTCCATTTGTTTTCAGTCTGGAGTCAAACTAGAGAAAAACACCTCCTGTTAGTTGTTGTGATCTCCCCTGCTGCTTCTGTTTTCTGCACGCAAATGAGATGAAATCATATAGGAGACGCACTAATAACTCCACTCACAACACCGCCGTGCTAAAAAACAATATTGCTCTCGACTAATGAATCAATTAACTGCTTTAACTGCCAGGGTCCCGTATATAAATCACTCATTACGGATGTTCTGTTAACCTTCAAGAGTTATCTCAGTGGTCCAATTGTCATCCCTCAGGTGTCCTGTCTCAAGGTTGATCTGCACAGAGGATGGACAGGAGGCAGCTGCCCATCAGTCTCCTGCTCCATCGGGCCATTAGAGCCCGGCCAGTGTTTGTGTCTGTGTTTGTCATTTGGAGCTTTAATTAAACGGCACTGTTAATGGAGGAGATGACTTTGGGGCGGCGGATGAATGACACTCGTTTGTCTCCGGCTGCAGAGAGACAATATGTTTCACTGAGAGGTGAGAAAGGGAGTGTAAGATGAAGAAATAAGATAAAGGAGTGGCAATAAAGCAAAGGGAGAGAATGGAGGGTGACGGGAGGGTCAGATTGGTATTATTTATGAATGGGTGGCTCCGTATGTGCGGGTATGTGCATGTATGTGTGCGTGTTTGTTAATGGAGCCTCATACTGTAACTTTGCTGGTCCAGGTCGCCTGCGGCTCCCTCTGCGGTGGTAAGGATTATCCCAGGAAGTGAACTGGAGCAACAGTAATGTGAAGTGTGTCCCTTACTGTAAGCCAGGCCAGGAGTTGCACACACACACAAACACACACATGCACACGCACAAACACACACAGGTTTGCACAAGGATACTATAATGATGATTTGTGTTTCATATCAGGACGTACTTTATGTTGTCTGTTATAAATCATTCATCATGCAGCTCAAACACTTGACATATCAATTATTATTATTATTCAGAATAACTTTTCTTTAGGTCAAGTTTTTACCTGGGTGTCAACTGAATACTGTAAAAAAAAAATCAGATGGCGTGCACTGTAAAAAAAATCTATCAACTTTTGTCTTATTGACTGACTTCCTGTATGTTTGAAATACATGAAAAAACAAAAGATCAAAAAGTTGCATTTAAAAAAATGCAGTGTGCACGCTGACTGCTGAAGGGTTTTGTTGAAATTTAAAAGGTGAGGGTAAGTTGAGCAATAGGTGACATTTTAATGTCAGTTGGAAATTTATCAAAAAAAATAACAGAGAAGAGGAGGATGGACAGAAACAGCAGGAAAATGGAAAAAGATAGAAGACTAAATGGATGCACGGAGACGACAATGAGTCACAAACAGAACAAGGATGCTGAAAAAAGTGTTTGACAGATTTAATGAGATCTAAATGCATTTCCACGGTAAAAAAAAAAAAAAAAGGCAAATAAAGTTTAATATTTCAGAAGGTATAAAGTAACAAAAGCCTCCATGTCCTAAACAAGTCGAACATATTGAAGAATCAAATGTAGATAAGATAAGATAAACTTTATTATCTACCACAATTGTGGCAGAAGTTCTCCTATGGCACACGCTACATTCATCAAACACACAAGAACCGACAATAGAACATAATTAAAGCAATTTTCACCATTAGTTTACCACCATTAAGATGTGTCAGCTTTGTTTAAGAAGATTATTGCAGATGGTACAAATGATTTCTTATAAATATTCTTCCTGGCCAGCAGGACTTGGTAACATCTGTTTGATGGAAACATCTGGAAGCAGTTGTGTAGTGGATGTGAGGGGTCCTCAGTGATCAGGGTGTCTATCTTGGTCACTGAGCGGCTGTAGATGTCTGACAGGGCACTGAGGTGAGCCAGTTAGTGCACTTGATTGTTTAGTTATTCAGTATAATTTAGCTTTCTCTTTTACATTATTGATGTTGAACCAGGATGAAATATTAAAAGTTAGGATGGACTCAATCAGGGACTTGTAAATCAAGGTCAGTGCTCTAGCTGACATGAACTGTCTTTAGTTTTCTCAGCAGGTAAAGACGTTGTTGGACCTTCTTATGAACTGAGTCAGTGTGCTGTGAGGGAGACGTGTTTGTAACGCTGGAACGTTTGTTGAATTATTTTGCTACTTGAACAGCTGAAAGTACAATCTGAAAATGCACGGAAGAAACTTTAAACAGGAAAACAAAGTAGAAACTGTGAATGTTCATTCCTCGTGCTAACACAAACTGTAACCATGGAGGATCTAATTTTATAACAACACACTGACATTTAACCCTTTGTGAACTATAGATTTAGATAAAATCAGTGAAACATTCATCCATCATCTTTAACAGCTTCTTCTTTTCAGGTCATGGAGGTCACTGGTGTCCATGTCCAGCCATCACTGTGTGAGAGGCTGGGGACACCCTGGACAGGTCTCCAGTCCATCACATGGACACATAGAGACAAACAAACATTCACTCTCTCACTCACATCTAGGGACTAGAGTTACCAAAGCATGTTTGGGTCTGTGGGAGGAAACTGGAGTGCCTGGAGAAAACCCGCACATGCACAGAGAGAACATGCAAACTCCACCCAGAAAGGCTGGGATTTGATCTGGCGATATATATAATATTAGTTGCAGAAATTTATAATGCAGTAATAAATTACAATATTACACGCTAAAGAAATAGGTTTTCAAATGCTTATTGCGCTTACAAGGGAGTAACAGTCTGAAAATTTTTATATAACAACTACATGAAATATGTAGGTGAACAGATTTGGCTCACTATTTGGCAACAAACTCGTCAGTTTTGTCTCTGTCACCCTAAATTAATGCATAATGATTTATAAAGTGTTTATAGAGGAATTAATAACGTATCTATAAACTATTTATTAGCCATCTATAGAGGGAGTCTTATTGTAAAGTGGTACCAACATGAGTATTTATTGCAGAACTCCAGAGTGTGGATTGCAGTTCCTAAATATAAAAGGTGACAAAATATTTTATATTTATTCACTTATTTGAAATGATTGCAGGAGGGGAGTGGTGGTGCAGAGGCTAGAGAAGGTGGGCCTGTGATCGGAAAATCGCCAGTTCACTCCGGGTACCGACAACATCAAACTTTTGGCAGTAGGGTCAGCGATTAGCACTGTTGCCTCGCAGCAAGAAAGTCCTGGGTTCAATCCCCAGTTGGACCTGGGGTCTTTCTGTGTGGAGTTTGCATGTTCTTCTCATGCTTGCGTGGGTTCTCTCCAGGTACTCCGGTTTCCTCCCACAAACCTAAAACATGCATGTTAGTCTGCCTTCAGGCCCAGGCCTCCCTTGCAAAAATGATCTGTGCTCTCAATGGGATTTGCCTGGTTAAATAAAAGTTAATAAATAAATGTGGGTGGTAAAGGTGAAGCACCCACACCTGCCTCCATCCCAATTTGCCCCACTCTGGGCCCTTGAGCAAGGCCCTTAACCCCCACCATCTGCTCCCCCAGGTACCCCAGATAGCAGCTCTCTGCTCCACACAGAGGGCTGTGGTAGCTCGGTGGTCTGTGGTTGCGTCAGGAAGGGCATCCGGTGTAAAAACAATTGTCACGTCTTCGTGCGACTCAGTTCACTGTGGTGACCCCTGAAGAAGGGAGCAGCCGAAAGAAGAAGAACATTTTAATAGATTGTAGGATTGCATCTGGCGTTGGGAACTGTTTTTCTTTTTGTTGTTGTTGTTTGGTTTTTTTTATCCCGGAGACTAACAGTTCTGCAATTGTAATGAACTTATTGCTTCTGTTTTTTGTTTTTTAGATCCTCATGCAGGTGCCTCTGGTGCTGCGCTACTATGACAAAAACATGTTTTTCCCCAAAACATGCAGCTCCTAAACAAATTGATTTATCATTGCTCGAGGCTTAATATTACTAATCTAATCCTATGAATTGTAATCCCTTTTTCTATTCATATTTGAAACAATAAAAACTGTGCTTTGTGATTGTAGCCAGGGAATTATGCAGCACACAAACACACTCATTTCACTGAACACAGCATTTTATTATCCCTTCGGATTGACTCTAGCAGTAAGTGTTTAACCTGTAGCACTTATTTTAACCCTAAGTCTTTTTTATGGTGACATTATAGAGTCATGTCCCCACGACAAAAGTCTATCTCTGCAGCACGAGTAACACAGAGACACATTTGTGATCCACCTCATGGCGGACATGGGAGTTCTGGTAATGTCCCAGCTCCTTTTTAATTTTAATCATGACAATGGGATCAGAAGAGCCGGTGGGGCGGGCCCGGTCTGGGTTGGTTGATTGTTCTGATTGAGTTTCCTTTGTTTGGTAGATATGTAATACAGCCTGCTTAAGAGGATTTGAAGGGAGGAAGGAGGTTATTGTGTGATTTAATCATGTTCACAGAGGTGAGCCTGCATGTATCCCCTCCATGCTGGGCAGAAAGTGGTCTCCACATGTCGGCGAGTTTGTTTGGTGTAACCAACGTTCAGACGCCGCCATAAATGACTGAAGTGTGTGTCTGATGCAACACATTTACTGAAATACAATGGATATTAGTTAACATTTCCTCTGTGTAATGGTTTCTGAAAAATAGGAGGTATAGGCATATTTTTTATTATGTGTTGACAAATTTAAGAAAACAAATTTAAATAAATCAGATCTGTTTGCAAATAATTTCCCATCCCTATTCTATCTGTGACACTCCAGAGACATTTGTTCCACCTGAAACAAGAACAAATACTTTTAACTAGCCGATAACTGACGCCGATACCAATATTTTAAATACGTTCCATTGTCAGAACATAGCCATTTTATTTAGGCTTATTTACTACAAAAATTGTGCAACAGCTGTAAGAGCTGGTGACATATATTCACCATACAAACAGCCATATGATATGCATAGCACTTTGATTTATATTAAATGAAAAGTGTTAAATGTTATTTATTAGCATTACACACCTGTGATGCTGTCTCACCTGTGGAGGCTTGTTCCAGGTTCCTAGCTGCAGTGTGGGATCCTCTGCACTCCTGTGCATGAAGGACAGCCTGTTTAAGATGAAAGTTTTTGTCTATCCTTTGTTTCGTAAGACTAATCATGCTAACGGGGCTAACACGACATCTGTGGTAAAACTTACCCAACAAGTCGTTCTATCGGCTATTAAGCTTCTCAATGACGTCGGAAATGACGGCTTGTAATTCGGGTAACATTATGTCAGAAAAAATATCTCCGACTGGGGACGATGTAGTGAGGTTCAGTGTAGTCCATGAATCTTTGGAATCGGACATCCTGACCAATGAAATATAAAACTTCAACACCACCGACATTTTGAATTTTCCTCTCTGCCGTGAGCTCGGGTAGGTGCACGTGACGTCATCACGTTGAGCTGTTGCTGCAGGCAAAAACAGCGCCTTTTATATCGGCGAGTTATTTTAATGAAATGGCAGATGTCCGATATTGAACTTTAACGCTAATACAGCCGATACCGATGCCATGTCGATAATATTGTGTATCCTTACCTTTAACCTAAAAAGAGGCTGCAAAATAAGCAAAGTTTTGTAAAAGTAATATGACGGTGAGCATTTGCAAAAGATTTAAAGAATGAGCATGTAGAAGTGAATGAATATTGCAATGAGAGGGTCTCACCAGCTACAGTGGAAAATTTCGATATATAAACATATATATATATATATATATATATATATATATATAGATATGCGTACGTTTTTTAATCTTTAATGCAAAGCACTTGTGGGATACTTTTTTGTGAGATTCACTGCAAAGCTTGGAACAATTAATATTGTACCTGTTGTAGATACATTCTTGAACTACCTGGATTTGTAGAACATAAGTTTAATTCTGACTTTAACAGTAGAATAAAGCATGTGCATGTGCAGGTAGAGACAGCAGCAGCAGCTAGCTGGAGCACTTCTGGTGCATCATGGGACACTTCCTGCTGGAATAATTATTTTGTGCTGAGCTGTAAAAGTTTCAAACATTCTGATGAACCACTATGGAGTTGTGTAAAGATGGCATCAAATCACTTTGCTGCCCGGCTCCAATGAGCCATTAAGTCCTTAATCAGATCACATATAAACTTATTGTATGCTCTGGAGTCGTACCACATGCTGTACGCCAGGGTTGAAGCGAAAGTGAAGGAGTTTAGAAGAATGCACGGGTGAGATTTGACATGGGATGTTGGAAGGATTAGCTAGATAAACTCAGATTACTGAACAATGCACAAAATAGTCAATTAAGACAAATATGAGCAATTATTCATAAAGGAGTTAGTGTAAGTGTTGGCTGCTTCTGAATTAAAATAAAATTCCTTTTCATGTGGTCTGTCACTACTATTCCCACATACTGTAAATGTCAGATGTCCATTGTTCTAAATATGTTCTGAAGTAAGACTTCCCTGATGTCTAATCGGTCCTGCCGTCTGCCACCATAAGGATTAACAAGCATGGGGTGGGGGCGGGGGGGGGGGGGGGGGGGTGTTTGTGATCCCATTCTCCTGATGTTCAGCCTCCTTCTTGTGTGATCCTTACTATCATCAGTGGGAATAATTATCAGATAATCACCACTTAAAGGCAAATTATTATTTTTGGACTGCAGAACTGTAGAAGTAAAGCCTAACTTAGCGCCATACCTTTCACTGTGTGTGTGTTGGGGGGGGGGGGGTGCACGCACGCGCGCGTGTGGTAAATACAGCTAGACCCATGGAGAGCTAAGCCGAGCATTAGATTTGCTCAGTTTGTGGGTTTCCCTCCATCAGCAGCAGTATTATTTACATGAGTCCCAGCAGGATGCTTCTCCTGCTCCATCACTCAGCTGCTCATCCCGTCGCATCTGGACGTGACGGTTTGATCACAAGGAGAGGTGCAGGCATGCAGATTCCCATTTCTGTGACTCCCATCACTTTTTTTTTTTGGGTTTGAATCAAACCAATAATTAAAGGTTTATCACAAGTGGTTTTGGATTTCCTGGATAGAAGCATCATCGTATTATTATTCATTTTTTAACTGTGTGCCCTTAATGACCTAATCCTCTTATACCCCCACAGTACTTTAAAAAACAGGGTCATCCTGTGTGTATGTGTGTGTATGTGTGTGTGTTCACTGCATGCACTAAATAATATCATGTGAAACTGTTTGGGAGCTTGACTCTAACAAACGTTGATGCGCAGACTGCAGTGCACCCAAACACACCACGGTTTCATGACCTGAACGAACGGGTCAGCCCTTCTCCTCACCTCTCGTCAGGTTCCTCACATACTGTCAGTCTGTTTACTTCAGAACCAGACCTGGTACATGCTTACACATGAGCAATAAGCCATGAAAGGCTGGGGATCGTGTGTGGGCACGTCAGATAGGAGAGCACCTCAAAAACCGCTGGATGGAGTCTAATAAAACTTTTTAATTTGTTGTTTGATAAATATTTGTAGCTGAATATCCTTTGGAGTCTGTTTAAAGATGGCCGCCACCACCAATCAAGCTTGGCAAACACACAAATGTCTCTATCTTTATTTCCCTCTTCTTTAGCTCATGTTTGGTGTAGTAGCTGAGAATCATCACCAAGACAAACTCTGAACACTAAGATCTTGAGCAAGGACATTGATTAAAATGTTGGCGTTAACCCTTGGAGCCAACATTTTTCTGTTAGCAAAATAGTTCATGAACCAAAAGATGGATTCTTCTTTTGAAAACAAGGCATTTTTATTGTTTTGTTTTGTTTTTTGAACACAAACACACGTGAAAAAAGAACGCCGAACAAAATCCTCTCCCACATTGGATCCATCACACACACACAAATAATCTAGGCAAACACTGACATATTTTCAACATATGACAGGAAAGGCTGCCAAGTGTCCCAGAATCTTTTTACAGAACCTTTCAGGATATATCTGAGTTTTTCCAGATGAATATGATACATCACTTCTCTTATCCAATGTTCATATGCTGGGGGGTGTGAGTACCTCCATGTGCACAAAACAAGTCTCGTAGCCAGGAGAGAGCCAAAAGCAATCACATCCTTCTCGTACTTGCTGAAGGACGTATCCACAGGGACCACCCTGAACAGTGAGATGAAAGATGATGGGTGAACAGTTTTCCCACATATCCCAGAGAAGGTGTCAAAAATAGTTTGTCAAAAAGTCTACAGTTTGGAACAGATCCAGAATGTACGCAGGAGTGTAGCTGGAGTTTGTTTACAACGATTACATGCGGGGTCCAGGTCAGCTTTGATCTTGGGCAACTTATCTTGGACCAGAAGATGGATTCTAATGAAACTTCCAGAAAGTAGTTATTAGATGTTTTTCTATGACAGATTAACTTTTGGAGTCAACACAAGTCAAGATGGCTGCCACAGCTAATTAGACTTAGCAAACAGATAAAAGGCTTTAACTCCGTTAATTTTGCAGGAGTTGAGCTCAAATCAGGTGTGTTGGAGTTTAGAGTCAGACCCAACAAGTGCCAAGCACAAACAGAGTATTGGTTTAAAATTCTAGTGAGTAACGTGCAAAAAATATTATCTCTATCACTGAAGCAACTAACAACGTGAAACTTTAAGAGATCTTTTGTTTTACGGATTCGTTCCAATTCTCACTTTTCTTTTTTATTTCCAAATCTGGCCTCTGAGCAAGCTTTATTCACTTCATTAGCTGACATCCTCATTTTCTTTCCTAAAAGCATCTATTTTTGTTGATTTCTGCACAACTCTTTCACCATCTCT
The DNA here is from genome assembly GCF_014905685.2 of Nematolebias whitei. Lineage (NCBI taxonomy): Eukaryota > Metazoa > Chordata > Actinopteri > Cyprinodontiformes > Rivulidae > Nematolebias > Nematolebias whitei. The sequence goes on along the minus strand of NC_056508.1, from coordinate 26,160,693 downwards.
ACCCTTGAAGACCTCAAACCTCTCTTTTCTCGGGGTGTTTCGGGCCCGCTGGCGGGCTTTGAGGCTGTCTGAGAGTGACTGCTTGGCTTAGCGTCAGCTGTTAACCCAGCCAGGCTCAGCTCCGATTGCTCCAGATTAGGAGATGGGGCACTCAGAGAGCAACTATGATCCATATTAAAGCTGCATAAAATGAAAATTGCAAAGATTTAGAGGCGGATCATAGACCAGAGAGAATTTAATCACCACCAGTCTTTGTTTGTGTGAGTGTGCGCATGTGTGTATGCAACGGTCTGCATAATACAAGAGTGCTGGTGACATGGGGATTATTGATGTAGGTTTTATTTACTTATCAACACAGTGTTCAGCAATGTAACATGGCTGTTTTATCTCTGCAGCAGGTTTTCTCTGTCGTTGCTCTCAGTGATGAAAAAAAACCTGCAGAGATTCAGTGTTTTACATTTTGGAGATAAACGTGGAGTGTTCACAAAAAAGAAGAAAAAAAAGAGACGTTTTTGTTCGGTGTTGGTGTGTGAGGGGGCGACAGAATGTGTGTGTGGTGGTTGAGCACAGACAGGGATGATGCTGTTCCGGTGTCCTCAACACTTGTAATCTCCCTAAAGCTTTAAATACTGCTACACAGCATTCAAACAGGAGTCCTGTAAAGGATATCTGCACAAAGGTCCTAACATCACTTCAGATTAGGAGACTACCTTTTACTTTGTGATTAGGTTTTTATCAGCCAGTTCTTTAAAGATAACTCATACAACGCATGTATTTACTCTTTTAATGGGCTAATCTGACTGTTTGTTCTTATCTGAGTCAGCTTTATTATTCTTTAAAGTGCACATTAGCAAACCTCTTCAAGCAGACCTAAAGATTCACTTGTTGTTTGGAAAAATACCTAAACAATGCTTGCAGATATGAATGTTCTGTCGTGTTCGCAAGAGTACTTACCAGACTTATGCATGTTTTTGGAAGAAATTGCTAAAGGGCAAAAGGTGGGCGATACTATTTTTACCTGTGTCTTTGTGGGTGCGCGTGAGTGAGTGCTTTTTGTTTGTCTGTTTGCAAAATATCTCATGGTCCATGAGCAGGGAATTAGAGAAACCCTCAGAAAATAATAGCTGGACGTACATTTACAACTGATTCATCCAATTTAAGATGGTTGCAGCTAATCACCCTTAGCTAGCACAAAAATGGCTCAGATATTGAGCGAACATTTAATGAATTATTCAGAATTTCAACATATACTTTAAACCTGTCCAAACTTTTTGGCATGTGGATCATAGAAAAATCACCAACTTCCTAAGCCCGGTGCCCAAAATTGTAGTTTCTAAAGTGCAGATGTTGGCTGCACCAACACGTAGCACATTATTACGTGAGCTCATGTAGAGCATTCGTGGTTTTACTCACACAGCTAAAACTTTTACATTTCTTTACAAAAAATAGTCTTAGTTTACCAATCGTGGGCATTCCTTCAAAGAATGTCTTTTTAATAATTATATTTTTTTTAATCAAAAGAACGGAGCTCTGCAGGAAAACTTTGCCCGCTGAAGACTGAAGTGTCCAGATATGACAACGATTCTGATTCAAATTGTGATTTCTCAGGGTTTTATCCATCACGTTGGATAAAACTCATTTACCTTGAAGGTAAAACTCAACATTTCATGTTTCTGTGCAAAATATATGGATTAGTTTCAGTCTTAGCTTTTGAATCATTACTCTATTATATGTATTCTTAATGAAATTTTTGATCTATTGCATTGACATGTACAAATTTTCCATTACTCTCTGATTGCCTACTTCTTTTGAAAGACAAGGATTATTTAATGACTTTATAGTAGGTCCATTGTTAAGGCTCTGGTTTAATTAGGAACTTGAATTATTTTCCTTTTTCTTTTTTTATTAAGTCTTCCACCACAGCTCCACACATTTTGATGCCTCGTCTTCTATGAACGTCTTGCTCTCAGACCAGGGTTGCCCCACAAAAAGCACTAATTATTTTAGGAAAGGTAAAAGCTCTTTAAATGATTTTTTTTATTTTTTTATGTGAGGATTATGATTCCTGAATTGTTTGTGTCACATGGCAGATTTTACGTCTTTAGAAGACAACACAAACACTGGATATTAAAGATAAATATGTATACAATCCATGTAAACAGCTGAATAATTTTAGTTGTTGAATCATTTTGGGTGAAATATTTAAAATAACTTTTTTAATAAGAGCTATATGTGTACACAACAGTTTCATTAATTTTTGCTTATGAATAGTCTGTGTCTTACCTGCAGTAGATGTCAGTCAGAGCAATGAAACGTTCTCCTGATGCAGTTAAAATAGCAGCTGTTGAGAAAAAGACCCAATATGCAGCAAATTTCTACCAGTTAAAAAAGTCCATCCATCCATTATCTTTTACCCTCTTCTTCCATCTTGGGTCACACGGGGGTCACCAGCACCCATGTCCAGCAGTCACTGCGCGAGGGGCAGGGTACACCCTGGACAGGCCTCCAGTCCATCACAGGGACACATAGAGACAAACAACCATTCACTCTCTCATTCACACCTAGGGACAATTTAGAGTTACCAATCAGCCTAACATGCATAATTTTGGTCTGTGGGAGGAAATCGGAGCACCCGGAGAAAACCCACGCATGCACGGAGAGAACATGCAAACTCCACCCAGAAAGGCCTCCGGACTGGAATTTGAACCAGGGACCTGCTCGCTGAGAGGCAGCAGCTCTACCAGTTGCACCACCGCGCTGCCCGTTAAAAAAAGTCAAACCTTGAACATTTTGAGCTATTTGAGTGACTGTTGTTGTGGATTGTTGCCCTGCGTCATTTTTGCAATAAAAAGTGATGCACACGGGGTATAACATGATGAAGATGTTGCAATCAAAGGCCTGGATTCATATAATAATTTATGGACATAATCTAGGATTTTGTATATCAGTATGATTCACAACTTCTTCACAAAAAAACATTTGCACTTCCAGCTTTGCTGTCAGCTAGTGTCTCTACATGAGCACAGTTTGTGCAATTTACAGGAAGTTTAAGCATTAATTTAAAGTTTAAAGTCAGTAACTGCCAGGACAAAAAGTACCTGATTCTTAAAGCTCATCGATGTTTGTTACACTCAGTTTTATGTCCTGTTCTGTTTTCCTGACTTAAAGTGGAATTTCTCAGATAAAAGAAAGAGAAACGATGTACTTCACTGTTACCTTTACAAAATGAGGGCAGGCAGGTCAAGAGAAGATTTATTCTCTTTCATTCAGGGATAAAAAAAAAAAAGTCTGAAATCAAAACTTTGCTTTTAGAACATTTCTGCAGACTGGGCAACTCAAAGTTTTATCTCACATTATTGATAATTAATGCTTGTGACGAGTAAAACTCATTACATACAATTTCAAAGTTATACAACAGAAATAGTGCACCAACTAGCTATTAAAATTAAAATGATCATTTTAATTCACAAGTTTAAAGGCATGAGCTATTGTGCACAATATCCGCTTTTAACTGATAAAAATGGATCCATTTTACAGCTACAGTACTTCTCTATTTTTCACTTGAATTAAAAAAAATTAACACATTTTGTTTTTCTTGTTTCATTAAACAAACAAAGTTTCACTTCTCAAAAGTTTAGAAAGCTACAGTTTTAAGTATTTAAGCTTAGAGTTTTAACAATTTATTTATTCTTTTAGTCCTGTGTGAATATTTGTGTGTGCTCACCTGTTTTCGTGCATCTGAACACACACATGAGTCGTTTCTGCATTTCCACCATTTGTTCTCTCTCGGTGGACGGCAGTTTTTTTGTTTTTGTTTTATGTCTTTCTTGTGTTCATTGCTTTCCTTCTCTTCTTCCTTCCATTCCATATTTCCAAATCCCTCTCCAGGAGCACATTGTGTGTGTCTGCATGATCGTCAAACACACAAATGTGCACGCAGACGTGCACAGAACTCAGACTTAGATTGAGCAGATGGTCACCGTATTCATTTTTTTTTCTCAGACTAACATTAACCATTCATTATAGACAGCAGACTAAGCCAATCCCACATCCGCCTCCATGCCACACACATGCACACACACACACACACACGTAATGTCCAATAATTTTGCCATTAGCTCAGCGACGGTCCCAAAATTTTGCCTGCCCCTCAGTGAGTGTTGATAGTCTCTCCTTCCAGACGGTCCCAGCTCTGCTCTGACTCAATCTGGTAACATTTATGATTTCGACTGCCCTCAACAGGAACGAGGAGCATCTGATGGTTCCCTCTGCCTCCCCTTCCATCCAATCCATGTCAATTTTTTTTTCTTTGTTCCTTCCTTCCACTTTCACTGTCTGGCTTCTTTTGGCAGCTTCCTCTTAAGCAGGAGAGAAAATCACAAATTAATTTGCTTTCTTTTCTTTGTTTTAGTTTTAGCGTCATTTACACGATTTCTTCCGTTCCATTTCTCCAAAATGCAGCAGCATAAAACTGAAACCTGTCAGGCCATAAATCAGGTTTAATCACTGGCTTGGAGAAAGATGAACATTAATCCACATCTGTTCGTACAAATGTTTACCGCCCTTATTTCAGACCTCATCAGGGCCTGTTGTTAAGCTGCAGGCTCGTGATTATCTGAATGCACATTGAAAGGGATGACAAAAGGAGGTGAGAGGCAGAGTAACTGATGCTTGAACGAGGAATACATTTTTAAATTCCTGTGTGTGAGTGAAGGCAGGCATGTTGTACTTCACCTGAAATAAAAACCACGAGGTGGTTTTGGTCCTCTGTTGCTCTGTTTAGCCGAAGGATGCAAAGATGGAGAAATTTAACACACTTAAACTCAAAGGCTCAAAATGGAAGTTATGAAGAAAGTTCATGCTTTGACTTGTATGATGATGGTGGAGGGACAGTGACAAAGTCTTTTTTCTTTTGGCTGCTCCCATTGGCTCCCTGTCAAATTCAGAATTCAATTCAAAATCTTACTTCTAACCTACAAATCCCTCAACAACCTAGCTCCATCTTATATTCAAGATCTTATTATTCCGTATTTTCCTAACGGAACACTTTGCTCTCAGACTGTAGGTTTACGTGTGGTTCCTAGAGTTTCCAAAAGCAGAATGGGAGGCAGATCTTTCAGTTATCAGGCTCCTCTCTTGTGGAACCAACTTCCAGTTTCTGTTCGTGAGGCTGACACATTGTCCAGTTTTAAGACTTTCCTTTTTGATCAATCCTATAGTTAGGGTTGGCTTGTTATGCTGCTATAGGCTTGGACTACTAGAGGACAAAATGACCTAATTTCCTTAATTGTTAAAATTTAATAGTTTTCATTTGATACCATTTCTATCTTAACATGTGATTCTTGACCTGCCATTGTGTATCTGTTCCTCTCAAACCCAGCCGGTCGAAGCAGATGGCCTATTTTTTTAGATATAATATTAGTATTAGATACTTATAATGCAATGATAAAGCATAATATTATATGCTAAAAAAATAAGTTTACAAATGCTTATTGTGCTTACAAGGTAGTAACTTAGTCTGAAATGCTTAATATAACAACTCTAGATGAAATATGTAGGTGAACAGATTTGGTTCACTATTTGCCAAGAAACTGGTCAGTTTTGTCTTTCTGTCACCCTTAATTAATTCATAATAAAAATTTATTAATGATTTATAAAGTGTTCATAGAGGAATAAGAACATATCTATAAACTAGTCATTTATAAGGGGAGCCTTATTGTAAAGTGGTACCATTTTTTTATTCTTTATATTTTTGCTATTTTTGGGTGTAACTGGGACCTTGAGTACACAATTTCATTCCACCCCGTGTACCATGTGTGATGTGAATGGCAATAAAGTAACCTTGAACAGTTTAATGAATTGCTTAACACCAAAAACATCAAAAACACTTGTGTGTTGAAATGTGTAAAAAGTGGAGTATTTTTTAAGTGTTTTACAAGTGGGCTGTGTTTGGGAGAACCACTTGTGGTTTGAAGATTTCTATGATATATTTATTCTTTTTAGTTTTGGCAGAGTTTGCATTGGACAGATTCCTTTGTCAGTGTTTTACTCAACTCATGTATTGCACTTTCAGATTACAGACTATGGCCCTTCAAGCGCAGCAAAACTAACATTTGTGCTCATGCAGGCAAAGTGTAATTGTTTAACTGTTTTTTTTTTTTCCATCTTGTCCGAACTTAAGAAAAGCTGTGGACATTATAGGATTCTACAACATTGTGATGCATGCGTCTCCTCACAGACGTGTAGTACATGAGCTGTTTTCTCCACCGCGTCTGCACAGCATTTGCAACAATGGCTCCCTCCCCCTCAAAATACTTCTACAACACACCACAAAATGCATGAACACACCAATCCTCATCCTTCTTTTGTCTCCTCTCCATCCAGCACCTCCTCTGTCAACCAGCCCGGTGTCCTAAAACTGTCCTTAATGACTTAATCTAGTGGGCGACGGCACTCCAGAGAGGCTGGTGAGTGAGGATGGTCTCTGTGTGCTGTAAGGGGATTGCTGTAATTACTGGGATCTGTGCACCGTATTTATCTTTTCAAGGGATGGGTGATCCTGCCATAAAAAGCCCAACATTTGGCAGTTAACTAATGCACACCATTAGATTGATTGTGTTGGATTTGTGTATGGGAGTGTATGTGTGTCCCATATTTTCCTTCTGCTGCCGTGCACTGTGATGTGTGTTAAATAATGTTTGATTGTTCCCTGTAATCCTGATTAAATGGTGGGGTTAATGTGTGTCTGTTCAACTTTTTTTCCTGATTCTCTAACTGTGACCTTCCAGAGCAAAATAGTTTGGATAAACGGGCTCACTTATGAGATTTAATGAAATGCAGAAGGATGAGGCAGAGGTAAAAGGTTCAGAAAACACCAGTGTCTCCATTTGTACTGATGTTTTTAATATTTTATTATCAAAGAAAGAATAAAATTTTTATTGCACACATATACATATATATATATAAATATATATATATATATATACATACATACATACACACACATAAACATACATGTATTTATAGATTGATAAATACAAAAAACATTGTCTGAAATGCTCTTTTGTTAACATAAACCTCAGCAGGTTTCAAAATTTGACATTTGGAGGAAAATAAAAGGGAGAAAAATAATGATCAGAAAATGAAATTATCACTCTTCTTGGATGTGGCAGAGAAACAAACAGATTGACCACGTTCTTCTTTCCAGAATCCTCCCCCATGCAAGCAACATGTTCCTCACGTCCATCTTGGCTGTTTCTTTTTTTTTCTTCCTTTTTTTCAGATATTTGTGTCAGTGTGTGTGTTTGTCTCTTTGTGTGTACGTGTAAATGTTTGCGTGTGCTTCTTGTGAAGACGGAGGCTGCACCAGGCTGTCCAGCCTACACACAAACCATCCCGTCGTTAAATCACCTTACTGTTCCACCATCCACTGCCCCGAGCATGTTTTTCATTTGATGTGTTTTGGTTGAAATCAGAGACACACGGGGAGAGGAGACTGAAAACAAAAATGCTAGGTTATCGGGAGAGGATGCATCAATATTGAATGTCTAAGTAACTTCAGATACCACATTAATAAAATAACTTTTGCCATCTTTGCCACTTTTCAACTCTCTCTCTCACTCACGCACACACACACACACACACACATTTAATGCCCCTTCTCCGTCCTCTTCCATCCACTTGTTCCTCATTAATTTTTATGTTTCTGACCTCAGAAACGGGCATGAGTACACAGATATATTACAGTAATTATCTTATTTTACAGTGCCATTAAATGTCACTGAAGTCCAGAGTTATAGAATTAATACAATAAAGAGGTTTTGGACTAGAGAGATGATAACTTACTTCTGGAGCAGACTTCACAAACTGTCTGCTGAGGATTTTGGCTAGTTTTTCTTCATTGTCAAGTCTTTTTTGTAACTAACAAAAGCTGGATAAATATACAACTTGTCTGCAAAAATGTGGTGTGAATGCTTATTGCAGAAAGAGTTTTGCAAAAAGCTGCTGAAAAAGTTGAAACCAAGCTGAAAAGTGTTATTGCTGTTATTGCAAGTTGAACTTGAAAAGCTGATGCTGAAAGCAGGAAAATAAAAGCAAAAAGCTGAAGAAATACAGCATGAATGTATAGAAAAAGCTGAATCGAGTAGAAATGTAGCAGAAATTAGCAGAATAAGATCAACTAGGCATAGAAACTGAATAGATTGCAAAAGAAAACCCTGAAATATGAAAAAATACCAAAAATGAGCACAAAAAGAGGTAGCCAAAAAAAGCTAAAAAAAAGAAAGAAGAAGAAGCTGAAATTAGCAGAACATGGCTGAAAGGGGTATAGGTAAAAAGGGGGAAATTATTTTTAAATAATCACAAAGGGTGGGAATTAGAAGAAAAAAAAAGAGAGAAAAAGTCTAAAATTAGCTGAAAATACCTAAAAAGTAGTAGAAAATACGGAGGGAAAAAAAAGCTGAAAGGTGCATACAAACCTGAAATCAGCAGAGATAAGTTGAAAAGAGCAGGAAAATAACTGGTTTTATTTTTTTTTTATTTGTTTTTTAATGAGCAGAAAGAAGCTGAACAGAGCTCAAAGCAGAATTTGGCACAAAAAAAGCTGATAAAAGCTGAAATCAGCAATAAAAGGTTTTCAACAGCACAAAGGATTTGAAGGATCTGAAAAGAACTCCCTTCATTTTCAATGAGAAAAACATGTCTGACAAAGTTAAAGGTGGCACAACTGGTAGAGCTGCTGCCTCTCAGCGAGCAGGTTACTCTGGTTCAAATCCCGGTCCCGGGGCCCCTCTGGGTGGAGTTTGCATGTTCTCTCCGTGCATGCGTGGGTTTTCTCCAGGTACTCTGTTTCCTCCACAAACCAAAGACATGCATGTTAGGCTGATTGGTAACTCTAAATTGTCCCTAGGTGTGAGAGAGAGAGTGAATGGTTGTTTGTCTCTATGTATCCCTGTGATGGACTGGAGACCTGTCCAGGGTGTCCCCCACCTCTCCCACAGTGACTGCTGGACATGGGCACCGGTGAACCCTGCGACCCAAAAAGGAAGAAGCAAGTAAAGATAATGGATGGATGGACGAAGTTAAATATTTAAACAATTGCACAAATACCAAAAATCATAGCAGGAATGTCCTGAATGAGCCAAATGTTTTGATACATGAATTGTTGAGATGGCACAAAAATCACAGTACGAGTTACATAGCCAAAAACAGTACAGAAGAAAAATGGATCTCTATAATGTGAATGATAATATATAATATTAATAATAATTATTATAAACATTCATACAATTAGAACATGACTTGTAGATTTTTGAGTAGCTTAAGTTTGGAAACAGAGAGTTTGGATTTGAGTGATGAGCCAACAGTTACCAGCTGTCCAACGTGGATTGCTGTGGTCCTAAAACAATTAACAAAGATGTAACAAATGTATTTCTGGTTGCAAATAACCAAAGAATGTAAACAGAATGTACATCTATGAAAAAACCCATGTAATTTAAAGTTGGTAGTGATGTAAAGAATTTTAGGCTGACTTTCACATAAACTGCTACAATTTGTTTTAATTTGGATTTGTTGAAAATGGTAGCTTTTGAGTTCTTAGCCTTGCTCGAATAAGCCATTAGCTTATCCATCTGGTCTAAACTAAACTTTATCTGACAATTAGAGTGCATATTAATCATAATATTAACATTTCTGCACTTTTTTTTTATTTACAGCTGATATACATGTGCAAAATTAAATATCTCTTACTACAGCACTCCCATAAATAAATATAGGGAGAGTGGGGTAAGATAAGCCACTTTTTGATTCTTTTTGGTTCTACAGGTGAGATTCAATGACACAGAAGTACAATGAAAACGTATACCCTTATTTGGAGTGTTGTCTAAAAAATTAGGTTATAAAAAACAAAACTATAACATAAGCTCTAGAAATATGTTATGACAAAAAAGCACTCCAGTGGCTCGATTTGCCCCTGGCAAAAATTAATCTAACTCAAAGGGTAAATTGACCATTTATTTTTTTCCCCATTTTAAAACAAGCATAAAACACATTTTGTATGCATATCTATTTAAATTGAGGTCACCTGAAACAACACAAAGACTGCTTAATAAAGTTAGATTTTCTTTTATTTTCCACCACTGAACAAAAACGTTGAGGTAAGGGTACAAATCAAGACGACTTTGACAATACAGACATCATAATGTAACCAAAAATGGTGAAAAAAAAAAAACAATCATAAGGTATTTAAACTGACAAACACTACTCTTTCAAATATGTTCATTTGTAACTTTACATGTTGAGGAACAGTCTCACAATTTTTGAACTTGTAGGAGGTTGAACTTCAGCACCACTGCTCATTGTAGACATTTACTACTGAACAAGGGGGCAAGAAAATTTGACTTGCTGCTCCCTCCTTGTAGTACCACTAGCCTTCTGAGGTTTAGGAAGATTTTTCAGCACATCATCCAATGGAATGAATCATACATCATAATCCTTGAATGTAAATTTGGGCTTCTCTCTGCCTTGTATTCTTCTAAGTTTTGCAGTCACTTCAGCGCTTTCGAAGTTCTCAATCAAACCAATGTAATGATATATATTACATTTGCTTGCAAACTTTACAATAGCAAAATCGCCAACTGAGAGATCAGAGTTGTCTTGTTCACACTCATCCCCTAAGCTCTCATCCTCTGAAATGTCATTAAGTGGATTGGGACCATCATTATCCTCAGAGCCTCTATAAACTGGGATATTTTCCTCGATCATTGACATAGGACACTTCATAGGACAGTTCCCACTTGCCTGAAGACTGCCACCATCATCCCAGTCCCAAAAAGCTCTACAGTGACTGGTCTGAATGACTATCGGCCAGTGGCCCTCACCCCGATAGTCGCTAAATGCTTTGAAAAACTGGTCATGACTCACATCAAAACAACCATCAACATCAACGAGGACCCTCATCAGTACGCATACCGTGAGAACCGTTCAACAGAGGATGCAATCTCCTCTGTGGTCCACACTGCACTCAACCACCTGGAGCAGAAAAACTCTTACGTCCGTATGCTCTTTGTGGACTTCACATCCGCCTTCAACACCATGATCCCCCAAACCCTGATGGACAAACTATCCACACTAGGACTAAGCCCCTCCATCTGCAACTGGGTACTAGACTTTTTAACAAACAGACCACAGTTAGTGAGGATCCATAACCTCTCCTCCTCCACCATAACCCTCAGCACTGGCTCTCCTCAGGGATGTGTGTTGAGCCCCCTCCTGTTTACTCTGCTCACATATGATTGTGCAGCTACCCATCCAGGCTGTCACATTGTAAAGTTTGCAGATGATACAGCGGTGGTGGGATGCATCACAAACAATGATGAGTCCAGCTATAGGCAAGAGGTGGAACACCTGGAGAGCTGGTGCAGAAAGAATAACCTTCACATCAATGTGAAGAAGACAAAGGAGATGATTGTGGACTTCAGAAGGAACAAAAACATCTACACCCCCCTGAACATAAGAGGATCTGCGGTGGAAGTGGTCTCCAGCTACAAGTACTTGGGTGTACACATGAATGACAACCTCAGCTGGAGCAACAACACCACCAGCCTGATCAAGAAAGCTCATCAGAGACTCTACTTCCTCCGACGGCTGAGGTGAGCTGGTCTGGGAAGCTCAGTCCTCACCTCCTTCTACAGGTGTGCAGTGGAGAGCATCCTGTGCTCGAGCATCAACGTGTGGCATGGAGGCTGCACAGCTGCAGAAAGAAAAGCTTTGCAGAGAGTGGTGAAGGCTGCACAGAAATCTGTTGGAATCAGTCTTCCCACCATCACAGACATCTACACCTCCAGATGCAGGAAGAGGGCCACCTGCATCATGAAGGACCCCACCCACCCAGCACACACACTTTTTGCCCCACTCCCCTCAGGAAGGAGGTTAAGGAGCATTAAGTGTAGAACCACTAGACTGAGGAACAGCTTCTACCCTGAGGCTGTTAGACTCATGAATCTCTAACTAGAATAATCACTGTGAAAAACCATATCATGTTGCTGCTGATCTGTTTCATGTTGCTGCTGATCTGTTTCAATGTTGATGTGTTCATGCGTGCACATCTGCTCACAGACTCATGTTCATGTTTGTGCTGATGTTCAATGTTTTATGTTATGAGTGCTTAGTGTATATTTAGTTGATGTTTTTCTTAGTTCATATCTTAGATGTTATTACTGTTTTTCTTATACATTTTATTGTTGGATGTAACTGGGACCCTGTGTACATAATTTCGCTCCACCACATGTACCACATGAGGTGCGAATGACAATAAAAAAACTCTGACTCTGACTTCTTTTCTCTTGTATTTGCTTCTTTTTGCATGTGCCATTTCAGTTGCATGCTTTTCAGTGTGTCAGTCAGGATCCTTGTCTTCACCCACTGTCTTCTTTGCCTTGCCCTGGGCTTATGGTTTTTGAGTAAGTGAAGAATTTTGGGAGAGCAGACATATCCATGGGATTGGGGAAGTGGCTCTTCACTGAATGTTGAAGAACATCCCTGTGAAGACACCTGATTAGAAGTGGACTTTGAAGGTGGATGATCTTCAGAGGCAGACAACAGCTCAGGGTTTGGCATGTCAGACAACATGGATGGCCCAAACTCACCATCAGCAAAACATCTTGTGGAAAGGAAAAATTCCTGTGGACCTGAATCCAGAAGAGATATTTTGGGGTGTCATTGCTGGCTGACAAGAAAGCCTCATAAATCCAGCAATTTGGAATTAGTCTGTCAACTTTTTTGATGTGGTCAGCCAGCTCCTTCTCCAGATTTTCTGCAAAACCCTCTTAGCTTCTGCTATTCCACTGTTTTCATAGTTTTAACTTTGCACTTCTTAATGAATCTTTGACGTGTTGATCTGTCAACATTTCTGTCCCTTGCCACAGATCTGATCAATTTTCCATCCTTAATATCAGTGACTGCGTTCTGCATCTCTTTCAAATGTGTTGAGCCCTAATTGGTTATTCTCTTGTAGATTCTTGGCATAAATGCTCTTCTACAATGTGTAATATATGACAGACACACATAATTTACCACAATATAACAATGCTTGTTTTGCCAGGGGTAAGTTGAACTAGTGGTTCAGTTTAACCCATGGGCTTTGGCTCACTTTACCCCATAGCCACTGCTTGGAGAAAATGGTACAGTTTAGCTAGTATGCCTAATTCTTTAGTAACATCATTAATATGATTTTATAAGCTGGGAAACTACCAACACATACCATGCACAACACTACATTAAAATAAATTAACCTTGATGAACCTTCATTATACATGAATATCAATAAAATTACCATCCATCCATTATATTTTACCTGCTTATTCCATTTTGTGTCACGGGGGTCGCTGGTGCCCATGTCCAGAAATCACTGTGCGAGGGGCGGGGTACACCCTGGATGGGTCGCAAATCCATCACAGGGCCCAATAAAATTATATTGACAAGGAATTTTATTTTAATTTAATTTATTTTTTGTGTGTATAAAAATCAGCCCCGTTCCCATGTACTCGCCTTTCACAGTCTGATAGCAATAATAGCAATATGCATGTGGGGTCAATAAAGACAAGTACATTTATAAGGATGTCGGGGTTGGGTCATCCTCTTAGGCTCTCTATGATTGTGGGGATGATAGAATTCATAAAGAGCCACTTGCATCACTGCAAAGATGCCAGTACATTGCTGTGTACTTGCCTTAGCAGGATGCATACAGGCATATAGCCCTCATCCAAGAGCCTTGGATAGTGAAGGCTATAGCATGAAGCCTGGGATTCCCTGGGGGCACAATTCTATATGATGAGAGCAGCCATAGACCCAGAGCAGTAGTAGCCCTGACAAGAGGCAGGAGATATACTGTAAATGGACTGTACTTATATAGCGTCTTTCTGTCTTATCAAAACACTCAAAACGCTTTACACTACAATCTGTGCCATAATTTACTCATTTATACAGCACTCTACTAGATATCTACAAAGCTAATTGAACAAATAATTATATAGACTAATCAGTGCTTTATCACATTCATACACTGATGGGACACAGATCGAAGGCAATGATGGATTCAGTGTCTTGTCCAGGGACACTTCGTCATGTGACGACTAGTGCAGTTGAACCCCCAACTCTTGCATTGGAGGACGACTGCTCTAATCACTCAGCCACGGCCGTCCTATTGTACTGCCCCACCTAACAACAGGTTATGCTGTAGCAACACAATTGGATATTCAGTCCAATGGCGAGCCTCCGTTTATCTGCCATTTGATTCATAGCAGCCATCTCCATCACAGGAGTTTATGGCAAAAGCTAGGGTCCTCCCAGTACTCATCAGTTGTGATGCCAACTCCCATCACGTGTGCTGGGGAACTCTGATATTAACCCTAGAGGTAGATCTCTATTTGAATATTTGCTGGCAGAAGACCTGCTTGTCTTTAATCAAGGCAATGTACCTACCTTCCATACTGTTAATAAGGAGTAGGTCATTGATTCATTAATATAATAGTAATATACACTGCCTGGCCCAAAAAAAGTTGCCACCTGGATTTAACTAAGCAGATAGGTACAAGCCTCCTATTGGATAATTACTGCATGGGTGGTTATCTTTCAGATGGCAGCAAGTTATTTAACCCCAGCTGATGCAATGAGTTGCTTCTCATTTCTTAAACAACCATGTTGAAAGACACATTGCATGGTTGTGGAAAAGATGTCAGTCTGTTTGAGAAGGGTCAAATCATTGGCATTCATCAAGCAGAGAAAACATCTAAGGATATTGCAGAAACTACTAAAACTGAGTCAAGAACTGTCCAATGCATTATTAAAAACTGGAAGTATAGTGGGGACCCATTGTCTTCAAAGAAGAAATGTGGCTGGAAAAAATCCTGAATGATCGTGATCAGCGATCACGTAAAAAGTTTGGTGAAAACAAATTGAAGAAAAAACAACAGTAGCACTCAGGGCTATGTTTAATAGTGAAAGTAAGAGCATTTCCACTTGCACAGTGCAAAGGGAACTTAAGGAATTGGGACTGAACAACTGTGTAGCCTTAAGAAAACCAGTAATCAGTGAGGCTAACTGGAAAAAAAGGCTTTATTTTGCTAGGGAACATAAAGATTGGACTCTGGAGCAATGGAAGAAGGTCATGTGGTCTGATGAGTCCAGATTTACCCTGCTTCAGAGTGATGGACGCATCAGGGTAAGAAGATAGGCAAGTGAATTGATGCACCCATCATGCCTAGTGCCTAGTCATCAGTGCAAGATCTTGGTGAAAAACTAATGCAACCCTAGATGGAAATAGATCTTGTGACATTGCAGAAGCTTATTGAAACAATGTCACAGCAAATGCATGCCATAATCAAAGCTAAAGGTGGTCCAACAAAAT
Organism: Nematolebias whitei; assembly: GCF_014905685.2. Lineage (NCBI taxonomy): Eukaryota > Metazoa > Chordata > Actinopteri > Cyprinodontiformes > Rivulidae > Nematolebias > Nematolebias whitei. The sequence continues at coordinate 26,145,290 of NC_056508.1, read as the reverse complement.
ATTAGTGTGTGACCTTTATTTTGTTGGTAGCGACTTTTTTTTTTTTTGGCCAGGCAGTGTAATAGTCAGGTCTATGGACTTGGTAAATGAAGTAGACTCCAGTGACTGTGAGGTGTCCTTGGAGGAAACTATGTCAGACCACTGACAAATTTGATTTAGGCTGAGGATGAGGAAACCATGCCCAGTCATTTACAGAAACCCCCAAATATTGACTGGCATCTTTTTATTTGCATTCTTTCTCAGTTGATGGTTGAGAGAATTACCAGGATTAAAATTGTGCAAGGCAATGAGACAGAGGTCACATGCATGACTGACTGTTGTTGTACAAATTGCCTATAGGTCTGCCTGTCCGAAGAAAGTCTGGAGGCCTTCAAAGCAGCTGGCCTGGTGGACACCAGAGATGGCTGGCCTTCACAGGGTACTGAGAGGTAAATGGCACAGATACAGATCACAGTCAAGTAAAATCAGGTGGGAACAGTATGTACATTTTCACATTCATTATAAAGTGTTCTAAAGAAGTGTAAGAGACTTTCTTGGCCAAAGTTTTGTGAAGATGTTAAAGGGCCTAGTGCTTCTTCGAAGCTTTACAAGCTTCTCAGAAAGGACCCAGACAACCATTTATCCTTTATTAATCCACCAGCAGGATTGTGACACATAGACAAGTGTGCTTCAGTATCTGCTTCAGGTTCATTTTCCTTGGGCAGAAGAGATTTCACAGCCTGTCACAGTAGTTAATCTCCCAAACACAACGGCAGATGACTGGAGCACAGATGCACCCATTATTACCAAAACAAAATTACATTCTGTACAGGCGTCTGAAGGGTAGACGGAAGTGTACAGGGGCTGCAGCTTCTATGAAGCGCTGCTTTTATAACTTAGATAATAGGAAGAAAACATGAAGGTATGAAAAAGATCTCTCACACCGTGTCCTTGGACAAAGTACAGTGTAAGGCAGCAAAGAAATCTACCTCAGCCCAGGCAACATAGATAGACATAATGCATTTTGCGGGGGGTGGGTGGGGACAACAAGACGTGAGATTTTCCATGAACATTTCCAGATAGTTTCCATAGTCCTGATAAAGGATGTTTCAGTGTCTATCAGCCGGTACAACTTTGATAGGGTCAACAGATGTTCTGGGGGGGAAGCAGGAGCAGAGGGTCTTGTTTCCATAACATCCAAGGAGAAATTGAGATAGTCAGCCTTCCAAGGCCAAAGCTAGATTCAGATTTCATCATTTTGGGTCAGGCCGAGCTCGTAAATTTTCGTGTCTGCCTTTACAGTCTTGCTAGTATATTTCATGGCAAGTCCAAACAGACGAATTGTGATTACTTATGCTAAAGTCAGGCTTACAACTTCTCCAAGATCTATTCCTTCCAACTGTCCGTGAACGCTGCCAGAAGTTCCACAGTCCTACCTGCTCAGCTCTGATACAGGTCCACAGAAAGTTCACACAGAGTCTGAGTGTTGCCAAGCCCAGCACTTCACACTCCAGACAGCTTAAAATGCTGCTGACATTTCCAAATTTGTCAATAATCCAGATTTCCACCGACTCCAAAAAACAGAATCCAGTTATCATAAACCCAATTTTGTTTCCGATGTAAGAGGGCTCTCCTTCACCCTGTCTTCTTGTTGACAAATTTGATCAATTGCATTGAGAGACCTCTCTCCCCAAGCTCTCATCACCCTGGCAAGGCAAACTTTAAGTACACTTGGTAGAGTTCTAATTGGGCACAACCTGCTCATGTAACACAAAATGGTGACGGGACTCCATGACAATCGTCTGTGTAATGCCTGTGGCATTGGATAGACCTCTTTGCTCTATTTAGGCTATTGCCGGGCTCTGAGCAGTCAAAGAGAAAGAATTCTTGGGAAATTTTTATAGATCACAAGAAGCTCAGAACACAGTGTTTCAGACCTTGTACCCTTCATCTGAGGGACACCAAGGTTATCCCAGTGTCTTTTTGGGGACAGCAATGGGCCCACCTATGAGGCCCACTCTCATGTGGGTTCTTCATCCATCCCTACTTACCAATATCAATATTTATTCAAATTAAGAGCTTATTCAAAGAATCCCACTTCAAAGTCAGGTAGATTGTCCATGTAGTATCATTGTGGTTGCTTTATCACACAAATTAAACTCCTTTTTAATGTCATATTGATACATTTTGTAATTGTTTAACGGTGTACTTGCAAACCTGCTCAATTTTAATTTTCATTTGTGTTTTCAAAAAATGATCCATTGCTTAAGTCTTTAAATTTGCAAAGTATTATAATTAGATTCTCTTGATTTTCCCAAATTCTAGCCAACAATAGTGTTATTTACTGTGGCTCCGACTGAGGCACAATTGGGTGCAGTTCAAATTTAAAGCCGTGCCAATCTACTTGTTCTCTTTTTTACCCTACCTCATTCTCCCTCCATTTCCCTCACTCACTATTTTTTGTTTTACTTCCCTCTGTCCCAGTAGATGGAGATGTGAAATATTTAAACACACTTTGTTGTTTGGGGACAATGCTCTTCACCAGATGGGCCGTAGCTGCACAGACCCCAATGTATGCAAATCTCCATACAAAGCAGCCCAGGATGTTTTCAATATAACACAAGTGCCTCAGGCCTTGTTTTAATCCCTCTTTACCCAGAGCCAAAGCACTGTTTCATCCAGTCAAACGCCTTAAGCGCTATGTCAACTTGGACATCTGGCCACATAACTGAACCAAAAAAGGTGTGTGTGCATGCTGGGAATAAGAGCATGTTTATGGAGGGTTAGAGTGTGACAGGATGCAGGCAATCTAGCTAAAACTTCCAAAAATAAAGGTATCGTGGTGTTTTAGCAACATAATCTATCGAAGGACTGATATGTTGAGTTTCTTTGCCTTCCTTCCACACCAGGGGAAACAGGTGCCAGTGTTGCTTTCTTCATTGTCTCTTAACTTGTTTTGCTGTTTTCTCACTTGTTTTTCTCACCCCCACCCTCTAGGAATAGGTTACTGCAATCACACAAAAGCACACACACATGCAAATACAAGTGCAGATGTAACACAACACACACACACACAACAGCGTGCACATAAATGTGACACACACACATGCACGCGCGAGAGCTGCCTGAAGACTTTCTGGTCAGACCACTGATTTCTGTCGTTGTGACATCTGAAGGGCACTCCAGCACAGCCAGACACCTGGACACACATGGCATCTTTCACTACCTTGTGTCAAAGTCTGTAGGTGTGTGTTTGTGTAAAATAGGTGTGTGTTAGATGTTGGGGGAAGTTACCATTGAATGTGGTATCTCCTGAGGGGAGCTGAGGAGCTTTTTTCCTGGATGGACCACGGGCTTAGACGCTTGTGGCGATGTTGTGTGTCTTCACTGACCCTCACAATACAGAATTTTTGCACAGTTTTTGTGCTACTAGTGCTTAGCGTATTCTTAGTATAGCGTATTTCTTAGGTCATATCTTAGATCTTATTACTGTTTTTCTTTTACAATTTATACTTTTGTTGTATATAACTGGGACCCTATGTACACAATTTCCTTCCACCACATGTACCACATATGATGCAAATGACAATAAAGAAACCTTGACCTTGAGAATACACAAGGACAGGTGTGTGTTACAGAACGACAAACATGCAAAAACATGTTAAAAAAAAAGTAAAAAAAAAACAAACAAAAAAACAAAAAACTGTAGTATGAGTTTTTATAACTGCTTATTGTTGTTGCTGTTGTCCATTGTCATCTTTCTTTGTTGAAATCAGGTCTCTCTTGTAAATGAGTCCTTGAGGCTCAATGGGATTTACCTGTATAAATAAAGGTTGATTGATGCACTGCTGGATTCAGAAGGATCAAATGGGATATTACAGTCAAACTCCATGTTAGGCACAATTGATTATTTATTAGTAAATGAAGACTGACGTGTAAATAAAATGTGGAATGGGTAATTGATTATAATCTACAAGAGTTCAAGGTCATGGAAATGCTTTGCAGCATTCCAGGTGTTTGAAATGTTCCCAGATCTAAAGTACAACCAGGAAAAACACAAGTGCATTAACAAAAATATATTAGCATGAACATGAAAAAATCCCGTTTCCCACTTAATTAAAAACGACACTGAACTGAGTCTTCAAACGTAACAATTGTAATCACAATTTCAACGGTCCAATCACTTAGGGTTTGTCTTTCTGAGGGAAAAGTGCATTCAAATCATAATATTAACAAATCTGCTATTTTTTTTTAAATTACAGCCTGATACAATTGTGCAAAATTAAATATTTCTTACTATAGCGCACCAATAAATAGAAATGTTAAAATGTTTTAGACTATTTTAAAAATTGAAAACCAATCATTTTGTTTTGGTCGAATCACAAATATGTGTTTAGTGAGTAGCCACTATAACTCGGAGCTCAGTGAGCATATTCCTTTTGCTCCGTGTTTGTAGCTGGCATGAGAGAGGCTGCCTGAAGCTTGTGTGATTGTCTGTGGATATGTGTGGATGCAGAGAGGTGGGGGAAGTTGTGTGTGCACTGTGCATGTGTACCTAAACCTCAGGCCATGAAAGAGTGAACGTTTTTGTGTATGCATGTGGTTGCATTTGTGTGTGTGTGTGTTGGAAAGAGAACAAAATAAGAGTGTAGTAGGTGAGTGCAGGAGACAAACCTGTCAGCTTCACAGCTGGTTTCTCTGGCTGCAGGGCTCAGGCCGGAGTGGGGTGACACTCAGCATCACAGCACCGCAGCACAGGGCCTGAGGTAAACACACTATCATATACTGTAGGCACACACACACTAGAAAACACACACGCATACCTTGCTTGGCTGTCCTCGCCCATAAGACCAAGAGACCAGTGAAACCCACCACCTGGGTAAGTCATCGTATCTTGTCAATTTTTTTTTCCTTTCCTTTTTGGCTCGATGAAGGTGTGAACAACATTACAGACCAGATTGCCTGGCAATAGACTGACCATCATGTTATAAGGAAGGGGTGGGGGAGGCTCACAGAAGAGGAATAAGAAAGAGGAAAAAGTACATTGTAAGACGAGAACAAGTGTCGTTGCGGTGGCCTTATTTGATAAACGGAGTTAGCTTGTCACCCTGCATCATGTGCCAGCCCGAGTGGCTCGTTGGTAACTATCACAATGGCTTCTGACGCGGTACTGATAGAGGTTGACACGGACTAATAGTCGGTTCTCTTCCCTACGTCGAGATGAGATGCTGCTTGCATCCTTTGGTCTCATCGCAGAGCTCGTTTAATGCTGCGTTCCCGAGTGGAGTGGACTCTCTGTGGGGAAAAGAGCCTGAGGCAGTCCCCCCCCCCCCCGCACCCTCCTCCTCACCACCACCTCCCCAACTGTCCCCACATGCAGCACCATCACACATTTCCGTCTCTGCTATGATGGAAGTGATGGCAATTTCTTCAGGGTATAAGGAGGATGCTGGCCCTTTTTTTAAACCTGCGCATCGAGTGCGGCTTGCAAGCAATCGGAACATCGAGGCAAGACAAAAAGACTTAAACGGACGCGTTCATCTCCAACGTGCCAGATAATTATTATTCTACACAAAGCTGAGGAACACAGGTATGCTCAGGAAAATAAACAACCCCAACGTCAAGCCTGTTGACTTTTATAGGCGGGAAAGACTCAAACGGAGTCAATTATACAAATAAAGTAAACAAGTTGACAGGGGAGGTGAAACTGTGTTTTGACTGCTTCTGCCAGGGGATGTTCCCCTGTCTAAAGTTTACACAATAAATGATTATACTCCAGGATCCCTGCTCCGAATACGTGCCCGCCTGTCTCCGTGTGTTTGGACGTGTGCGCTCAATGATCAACTCCAGCTAAATACTAATTACTGAATACTTAGTACGGATGCCCTTTCAATTGGGTCCCTTTAGTATAAACATTCATTATGGCTCTTTTTCCCCTCCTTTGTAGCTCCATCATCATTATTCCACCGCATCCCCCGAGGAGCGAGACGGAGCCGAGGCCGGGGCCAGGGCCGGACCGGGCTGGGGGAGAAAACACAGCAAAACCAGAGCACCAGGACCTGGGAATGCACACAAGTGATATTTGTGTGAGGAGATCAAAAAGCATTTACCTTTAGATGTTTCCCCGATATGAATATTCAACATCCTTATTGAAATCTAATTTGGGTCTCTTTCTTTCAGGGGTCTTTTCATCAGCGCCTGTTGCCTGAGGCCACAGCTGATTGACAGCCAAACTTTAGTAAAGAGCAAGCAGGGGGGAAAAAAGGGACGATCTGGTGGTGCTGGTGATGTGAGCGGTGTGACGCTGGGGAGAGCTGGAACAGATGAGAGGAGGGGTGCAATAGGGCTGGGGTATTTAACCTCTTTGTGTGCATGCACAAACAGAATGCTGCAGATTATTATGACCCAACAGTGGCTTTAACCAACTCAACTAACGGCATTTCATTATTATTCTGTTATAACGCAGTTTGGTTAATTATGTATTTAAAGCAGGAGAGGATCCCCTCATAGCGGATGTGAGATGAACAAAAAGTGTGGAATAATTTTAGTAAATAATCATCAGTTTAAGTCCATTTCATACAAAACTGGCAACCATTTATATTTAAATAATTTGATAAATCAATAATTTATAAATAAATCCCATAAATTGTCTGTTTAAATCTGACATTACGATGCTGTTCTGTGTTGTTTGTAAAAGTTTGTTGTTCTATTAACTACTCAAAAGGTGTCAACGGGCTCTGAGGAATATTAGATAAATTGTTCAAATTATTTTCCACCATTTCCCAGACTGAATAATAAAAACCACATAATTTAGACAGACTAAAAGATTAGACCTCCTGAGCTGCACTCTTGCATAAATTACTTTTCTACACCTCCTAATGAACTTTTTCAATTGTAAGCATCGTCTCTTAAATATTTGTGGATGTATTAACTCAGTTTTGCATTTACTGTGTCCGCAAATTAACATCTGTCTTTCTTTTTTTTTTTTTATATTTTTTTTAGGACAGCTGTTCAAGTTGTAATCATTTTAAAAGCTGATTTCTGTGTAAAAATGGTCTAATAATCAGGACACAGGCCTCGGCATTATGTGAAGTTTTCTTTCAGTTAGTCTATCTTTAGGTTTTGCACGGTTGCTCAGGAAAAAAAAGCAAACTGGATGTGAACCGTTTCCTGACAAGACCAAATGCTTAATCGATTGTGTCATTTTGAAAATCACTGCTCGCTGCAAGTCTAGTAAAAATATTTAAGCCCAGTCAGTTATTTCTTTTTAGCAAATAAATTTAAAAAAGCAGAGTCACTCAAAATACCTAAAACTCTTAGATGACCTAAGAGCTTTTACTCTTTTTTTTTTAAATATTTCATTTTATTCTTTAAAATAAAATATTTCACACTCTGCCAAAATGAGCTTATTTTTCTTCTAAGCATTTTTCTACATCTTTGTATTTGTCTGAAGCACCACTTATGAACTACACAATTTTCAGGAAAACAAAACAAAACATGTAGCGTCACAAATGCAGAGGAGTTACAGACCACATTTGTGTCTTTGTGTGTGTGTGTGTGTGTGTGTGTGTGGGGGGGGGGTGTTAGGCTTTCATACTCTCAGATTTGAGGCTGAAAACAGTCAAAGTTGTCCGACTCTGACGAAACGGAAAGAGAAATTCTCGCTGTTCAAACTCAGAAGTTCTTTTGAGTTGACATTCACTGCACTGATGCTTTTTCATTAACTAGATTTTTGTATACTGTTAGGCAAGAATTTGTTTCTCAAACACAATTAATGAGAAACACAAAGCTAAATTTTTACACACTTCATCCCATGTTCGTGTGGTGGAAATTTCCTGTGGCTAAACCTAGTGCAGTGTCTATCTTACATGATCCCAATTAAATAAACTCAACTGAACTTAACCAACTGGAACAAAGTTCATTTTGAGTGAATTTGACCCCCCCCCCCCCCCCACACACACACACACACAGAAACCAACACTGTGCTCATCTGGCCAATGGGTTGAGGGTGGTTTATGTTATTATTGCACAGGTGTGGGTCTGGTCCCTCGGGGTTCCATTAAAATGATGCCCCTTTCAACGGTGGCTCCATTTGCTCTTTAGATTTAACACAGGCCATATGTCTAGCAGGAGGCAAACAGCTGAAGGGGTTTAATTGACAGAAATCAACATATTTGGTTGAGTGTGTGATGGTGTGCTAATGGTGGGTGTGCCTGGGCATCAGGAGATCGCTTCAGGGGTCAATTATGTATCAGAACGTAGTTTTGAAATGGAAACTAAAAATGAATGAGGGAAACGATGACAAGAAGGTGCATATGGAAAAGAGAATGAAAACCGCTGCAGATTTCAGGGCACAATCTCGCAAGTTAGTTTAGTTTCAGGTTCATTTTGGGCATAAAATGTCACTATTTTGTATGAACATGTTACTGTGTGGACATAGTGCAGAGTATTAAATTCATACTTCATCTTTCTTCCCACTAATACTGCAGCACTGCACAGTAAAAATGTTTGAATTAAAACTAGAGTGGCTTGAAGAAATACGTTGTCAACCACCGTGTACAGTATATTAAAGTTTTAGGTAACATTTTTGCCCAATCTCTGCTCAGTGAGCACAAATTGGGTGTTTGCTACTTGTGACGGCCATCTTGAATCAAAGTGAATTCAAAAGTTAATCAGTTGTAGACGTTTGTCCAGTATCCTTTTGAGTTTACAGGTCTCTCTTGAAAATGAGTCCTTGTGACTCCGTGAGACTAACCTGTATAAATAAAGGCTGAATGAGTTTCAATTAAATCCATAAAGTGGTTCTAGAGATATTTTTGCCGACAGACAGACGCAGGTACTTACATGAGTGCGTGCCTCATGATGGTGAACAGTAAGCGCCTCCATCGTTGTGCTTTGGCTCGGGACGAGTCCGAAAGCAATTTTTCCATTGCTCGTTTCCTCCTCACACAAACAATGGAAAGCTCTGAAATAATTAGCTTTGATACACTTAACTCTGATTAATGTTTATTTCTGTTGAATGAGCACAAAGACATTTTAAACTAGTTGAAACATTCAAACTTGGTGGAGTTGGGACAACGCTAAGCTAGTAAGTGCACCTCATTTAGCACACAAACCCTATTATCACAGCCTGCTGAGGAGTGTTGGACTTCTAAAGCCTCTTGATCTATTACTACAATGTGATTAATCCCCCTCACACAATGACCAGTCTTAAACTGAGCCTATATATTATTAGGTAGTTCTGTATGGCGTTTTCGCTTTGCTTTAATTAGCATTCTGATCAGGGACCTGAGACTGCCCCTCCACCGCAGAGGAAGGACATAGGCTGGGATGGCGGCACAGTGAAATGTCATTAACTTGATGTTAATTACTAATTAATGGGGCCATTTCATTTACATGTATCTAGCTCTCTGATGGGCCCAGCATTTTACTAGGTTACTCCTATAACAGCCAACAAGTTGGGGGAGGGTTTAATTGCCTTGCTCTTGTGGTCTCCCCCTCAGTGTTTAATTTCTGCTAATTAAATAGAGGGCCACACTCGTCATGATGGCGTCCACCTTAACAAGTCTGCTCTGACCACCTCTTTACCACCGTGGCTGTTTTCCTGTACCAAACTTTCCATCTGACACCCAGTTCCCTTCCAGCTCGCTCCACCCCACCGACTCCTTAAACGACTTGTTACTTTCATCCACTTGTGACTCCTCTCCCTTTTCTCCTCTTTCATCGCCACTTCAGAGCCACAAAGCCGCTCGTCTCCATGACAACCTGAGCCGTTGTGTCCCATGAGGAGGCTCGGTTGACTAGCGTTTGGCCGTTCACACGTGGCCAGTGCCAGAGAGCCAACATGGCACGCAGCATCCTGCCATATGGTGCCACCACATACGTCCTGCAGGCCCACACCCGGGATCTGGGCGTGTAGTGAGCTGCTGGTGTGAACATGACAGCCCGGCACCAGAACCTGTTCACCAGCTGATCCTGACAGAACTGGACTAGTTGAGGCTCTTAAAAAAAAAGGAGGAAAATATATTTTTTTGACTTGAAAGATGGAAAAGTTAACTTGTTGGAGGAGAAGTTGCCAATATTTGCTGCAAGCTCTAAGTGTTCTTAACAAAAAGTTAGAGATGATCACATCATCCCACTGAAGGTCTCTGCTCTGGACTCCTGGAGGTGTTTCCATCTGAAGACAGATTAAATGTCTTGATTCCTGACACCGTGCTGCCTCTCTGTGGAACTACAGGGAAAATACAAGCAGATACTGAAACAACTCCCCAGCGTATGCAAAAATACATCTTTATTTCAAACGGATTGCTTTTAAACACAACATACTTTAAAAATAATCGGAATGCTGCACATTCTTGTACACCATCTTCTTTTGTAAAGAAAACTTATGGAAACTGGTTTCCTACATGAAGATGTTGGGTAACAAAAGTTATGTTTTTAAGTATTGTAGATTGTCAGCGAACAATAAAATACATTAAAAAAAAAATGGACGGCCAGCTGATCAGAAAGCACATCTGGACAAATAGGACAAACATTTGAGGGATGGACTGGCTGCTATAAACATAAGGACGGGCAAAGAATCAAAATGACATGTAATATAAATATGATTCTTTTATGTAAATACAACCATCAGCCACTGCGTTAAAGCCAACACAAAGAACATGAATCATCTTGTGCTCACACTCGTTCTATGCAAGACTCCTATAATGAAATTACAAAATAAATCTATAATCACAAATTAGTTATTTATCAAGTATAGGAGTCGCAGTGATACGAGATGTTTTCGATTTAAACAAAAATGCTAAATTTCAGTGAAACTGTTCTGTTTTGACACCATCAGTGTAGAATAACAAACCCGTCTATTACCTGTTTGTTACTAGATCCATCAATGTGTCAATTAAGTGTTTTTAACTTGTTTCACTTTTAATTGCATAATCTCCAGGAAACGATCCCGTCGTTTTACACAACCTGACTTTTCTCATGTCTACAAACAGCAAACCAGGCTGTGCGTTTAAACTGCATAAAGCAAATGTCCATTTTAAACCATAAGCAGTTTTTAACACTTATTATGAAGCTTATTGACAAGCACTGAAAATGCTTTAAATGTAGAGCTGTGAATGACATTCATGACAAAATGTCCTTAAACTGAGCCTTTAAAGGTGTTTTAAAACTCTCCTGCCTAACAACCTTGACATTCTTTTGTTTTACCTTCTAATATACATTTAATTTTTTTTATATATATTTAAAAAAAAAAAACTGACTCCAAATATTAAATGATTCATTTACCAAGTCACCAGCATTTACCATGAAACATCGTTTTTCTGTGTTTTCCCAGAACAAATCAACTTAACGCGCAAACAATAATACATTTTTTAAATAACCTTTACAACCACGGTTACAGATCAGTGACACCATCAATCGAACAATTATTGGAGAACATTTGAACATCCCTCTGGGGTCATTGAAGTATACACTCACTGGCAACTTCATCTTTTCTAGTACTGGATTTGACCTTTCCTTGTCTTCTGACCTGCCTTATTAATCTCGTCATAGATTAAATAAATTATTGAAAAGGTTTTGGCCCATTTTGACATGATAGCATCACTCAGTGCAGATCTGTCAGCTCTCATCCATGAGGTCAGTCTCCTGTTCCACCACATCCCAAAGGTGATCAATAGGACTGAGATCTGGTGACTATTGAGGCCACTGGGGTCCAGAGAAGTTCATCTGAGCAGACTTGTTTCTTCTCATTCTTATTGTCCCATTTTGGTGAGTCTGTGTGAACTCTGCTTCCTGTTTTTAGCAGACAGGAGAGCCACTGGATGCTGCCGTGGCCCATCCGTTTCAAGCTTAGGTGTGTTGTGTGTTCAGGGAAGGTATTCTGCAGACCTTTGTTTGCATCGTTAACCTGTGTGATCGTGATTACAAAAACTGTGCTTCCTACATTTGTACTGATCAGGAAATACAGTGAACATTTCAGATGTCAAATCAAATTAGCTAAACCGTTTTTCTTTATAGACTCTTATGTCTACAGAAAACACCAAACGAAAACAAGACGACTTCTCTTTGTATGCCAAAAAGCAACAACATTTCTACTAAGAAGGCAAGATTTTTTGAAAAAAATAAAATAAAATAAAAAAAAAGCATTTAAATAATATGAAACAAAAAGCACATTTTGCATTTGTTTTGCAGCATAAATGAGGCACAAAATATTAAATGCATAGATTGAAAAGTTACACGTCGAGTATCAAGATTCAGCATGTTGTCTTCCAAATAAAAACAGTGAAACATTCATTACTGCATTCAGTTAGAATTATCCAGCTCATCTTAAGTTGCTAAATGCTATGGATTAACATCGTCACATTAAATAAACTCCCACTCCCAGAATTACTTTTCATCCTGTTGCAAAAGAGTATAAAAAAAGATTTCTGTATTTAAAATGGCCCTAATGAGACAGTGAGGGGTCCATAAAAACAAAAGTTTTAAGAATAAACGATAAAAGCTTGATTTCACAAAACAAAACTATAACACTTATAATTGTTTCTTCATTGGAATTATAAGAGGACAAATACTGGTTCATTTTGGTTGACCGCACCACATCCCACTGACTGACTGATCTAAACTAACCTAGTTCTTCTTTTGAAAAAAGAAAATACTTCTGAAGCTCAAATAAATATAGCACTCAAAATAATTTAATGAGGTATGGTTTATTAGATACAGTTACTTAGAAAAATATTAATAATTAGTAGCCTTTGGTCTGCTACCTCAAACAGAAGGTACTCAGTCAAATCATTGCTACATAAAGCTTTCCGTGACCTCTCAGGTAACTGATGGGGGGGCTTGTAATCATGAAGAGTGGGACTACAGAAGTTAACACTGCAGAGTACCTGCCAAGGAACTGGTGGGTAATGAGGTGTCCCTTTTATTTCCCTCAGGAACAAGAGTGTCACAACAGACTGAACCCAGAGTAGTACGAAAACCAGGAATAAGC
>NC_056508.1:26113901-26132310 GCF_014905685.2 Nematolebias whitei | reverse complement strand
AATTGGCGGCCATCATGGAGAAGGCTGCAGGCAGTGGAAACCTTACAAAGAGAACAAGTTGCTCCACTGAATGACGTCAGGTATGAGTTTGGATGTTCACTTTTCTTATCTAACAGGGTTAAAAAAAAAAAAAAAAAGGTTTGTTTATCACAGCTGCCAGAGAGCTCTTCAGACAGCCATCCCTGCGACAGCTCCTCACTGAACCGGCAAGTTACAGCTTTCAGATAATCTCTGTGCATTTTTTTAGCTTCAATACAGCCAAGAGTAAACAGTTTCCCTGCAACTGTTTAAGCACCACACAAGCTGGAGGTTATACAAGGCTATCACCCCCTTCCCCCCGTCCCTGAACCAGCAGAGCAACCCCCAACTCCAGGACTCAAATATGCAGCGGCAGGATTATTCAGCAACATCACACATGCTCAGCTGTGTGCTTTTCAGTAACTCTTTTTCAGTAACCAGACACCGTCAATCGACTCTTGTCTGCAGGTTGGCTCCATGTGCTGCTTGCTACCTACTGCTGAGCCAAAGCAGATCTTGTTCGGGCTACAGATTGTCCAAACTCGCATCGGGTTTGGGGCCAAAAACACATTCTCTCCCACATTCAGATATGAATGTTGTGGCGGACCTTACTGGGATCGATATCGACCCGGCGAGCTTCGGCAAAAGCCAAGAAGGTGAAAAGGCCCAGCAGGTTGAAGGTGGTGATGAGTGCAAACATCGACGCCCACGAGCCTGTCGCCTCGATGAGATACCCCGAAAAGTACACCATTAAGACTCCTGCAAACAAACCCAAACATAAAGTAATTAACCTTAAAAGCATTTGTTAATCAGATTAGATTTAAAAAAATAACAAAAAAGTAGCGAAAAAGCCACAGGATTTCATCCTCCCTTCAGTGTCAACATCAACTGTCATCCTCTGCTTCCTGTTTTATTCATACAGATTTGATTATACAGTCCCTTGATGAAAAATGCATGGCAGATGAGAGCCAGGACACCTGTCAGCGACGTGTCATCCTAAACTTTGACTTCACAAAAGGGAAACCTCTATTTGAATCCACAGTGTTAGCGACAGCTGCTAAAAGATTCCTGATGACCGTGTCTGCATCACCACAAACTCACCTGAGAACGCACCACATGTATTCATGACCCCTGGAAAAAAGAAAGCAAAAGGTGTAATATTTGTTATCCCATTAGATTATTGTTTTTGGTTCTTTAAACTTACCAAACAGAGCTCCAGCACAGGAAGGAGCAAGATCTTGGACATTTAAAGAAACACCACTGTAACAGAAATCGATGTTAGTTTGATTTTGTAATATTCAGGGAAAACAGATTACAAGAGAAGTCGTGCCTGTATCACAGACCTCTGCATTATTTAACATTCCACTTTCGCTGACTGCATGTTTCTTTCTTGGAGTTAGGCTTAACATTACGTTTACTTTGTAATGAATCCAAAATGTTACATTTAATGTGTTTGGCATCAGAGATCAAAATAAGGATAAACCATAACACATAATTTACCGTCAGTTATTTAACCAAAAAATAAAGAATGTAGAAGCAATGCATGGAAAAACTAAATACAAGACTCCGTGCCTTCATGAAATACTACATGAAGTATCCATTCTGTCTTTATCAGTCAGCCTGGAATAAATCTGCTAACAACCATGTTAACGTTTGGATATTTAGCATTAAATTGCTCTGAGAGAATAAACTGCTGAAATGACCAAAGAGGTTTTGCCAGTCAGATCTTTTTACAATAGTTCCTGCTGAGTTTTCTTTCAAATGAAAAGCAAAAAGCCAGATTAACGGCAAGAAAAATCATACAAAAATCTTTTGATCTTAGCAACAACTCCCTGGAACTGCAAAGATATATATAAAGATGAAGTTTGACTTATCAATAAAGAGTTTAAAACAGGGTTATTCAACTAAACTGCTCAGGGGGCAAAAATTACTGAGAGCCAAGAGCTCCGGGGCCAGACATCCAGCGGTTATCGTCAGTCAGTTTGTTTTATTTAAAAATGAACACATTGGTGGACTGAACTGAGTTCATCTGTGGGCCTGACTTGGCCCCCGGGCTGGCAGTTGAATAGCCCTGGTTTAAACAGTTGTATGAGAATAAAACTATTAAAACGTGCGTTTTGTCTTAAGTGTATTCAGAACCAGAGTTATCTGCAGAGAGGAGATATCCCGCCAACTTCTGAGTTCACATTTTGTTTAAACGTGCTGTAGTAGATGGTTAGAGATTGTGTAGGTTGATTATTCCAGTTTAAAGCCCATCTTGTTTTTGTGAAACATAGAGCCCCAAAATGTTCATAGAAAAGTAAAATAATCTCAAAAAGGACTCTCGCTCTGCTGTACACGTTGAAAATAACAGTAAATGTTCATTAGAATGGACGAGGTGTAATAATTTGCATGCAAGAACAGTCCACGTTAAAAAAGATCTTTGCAAAACTTTGGGTAATGTTTGCTTAAACAATAGCATAAACTGTTGAACCTTTTTAAACCGACTGTAAAAATTAAATGTGTTTTAGCAGAAATGCTTGTTTCCAAAACAGGTTGGGCACAATAAGACCGTGGTTTCATCCATTTTCTCAAGTGGCTGAAAAAACAAACATCTCCGAGCACAAAGTGGGTTCAAGCCCAACTTAAGAACAACATGTATAAAAGTTAGAGAAGTGTCAAATTCACTCAAAATGAACTTTGTTCCAGTTGGTTAAGTTCAGTTGAGTGTATTTAAATGGGATCATGTAGGATAGACACTGCGCTAGGTTTAGCCACAGGAAATGTCCACCTAAAGTACCTGAGGCAGAATGTAAATAAAATACAGTCACACAACAAACTCATAAAGCATAAGTTCAAAGTTAAACCAGCCAACACTCAAACATTTAAACACACATAACACACCTGCCTCAAACATTACTCAACCTGACTATGTTTTCTACTAATATATTTAAAATCATGTAATTTTAAATATTACCAAACAAGCTGTAACTAACTGATATCTGTTCTTAAACTTTGACAAAACTCTGGTTATAAATAAATATGTTTGGACTCGTTAAAAACATGGAAATCTGCATATTTTTAAACCATCAAGAACAGAGATCTACACCTCACTCATCTTACACAAAACAAGGCAGACTGACCAACAATGAGTTCTTGTTCTATACTGCCCTTGAACTGCAGACATGGAGGATCCAACTTTTAGATGGTGGATGTGCATTTTTTAACTCATTTAAAAAAAAAAAAAGCTCTTTACCTAAGTGCATGGTTTGATTCTCAAAATGACACATCCTATCTTTAGTAAGTATATTCCCACTTGGATACTGCAATGATTTTTAATCCAGTACTTTAGAAGCTTGGCTATTTAGTAATTTGACTGGTTTTAAAGTTGCCTGACTTGCTTGAGACTAGCAAGTCATGTATTATTAGATCAAACAACATCACTGCATTTAATAAACACCATTAAAGGTTTTCTCATTAAGAAGATTTTTAATGTGTCCAGAAATACAAGAGGTATATAATATTTCAATGTACTACCATCTACATGATGTAATTTTCAGTTCAACAGATTGCTCTAAAATTGCACTATAATGTTTACCTTAAACTATTAATTTCTGGACCATTTACACAAGCATTTGTGAAACTCTACTAGCTATACTTTATTGTGAGACATGGAGAGAAAGTCTTCTCAACAAACTGAAACGTTATCAGTTATAAATTGCAACAGCTACTTGTTGAGCTTTTTCAAAATAAAGCAAGTACATAGAACAGTGTCATCTGCAAACACTAAAATGCTAACATCCTCACACATCTGCAGAATATCCTTCATGTTCAAACTAAACAACAACAGTCCAAAAATCAATCCTTGTGGAACTCCTGCAATCACAGCATCGCACTATTCAGGGTACTATTTGTTTGATATATCAGGCAGTAAAATAATAAAAATGTTAATGTCTAAAAAGCTGTTTTGTGGTGGTACAAATTAAAATAAAGATAACCTTTAAATAGCACCATAAATGTTAAGCAACAAGTTACTCTAAAAGTGTGTACAGGTGCCAGTACCTGTGGCTGAAGGTGGTGAGGCCCATGGTGGCTGATACAAATGCTACAGCCCAGAAAAAGTTGGTGTCCCCGCAAAGAAGGACAGTAAAAACACTGGACACTCCCATAGAGAAAAACTAAATGAAGAAATACACAAAACCCAGGTTAAAATTATACACATTATACTGTGGTAAAGATGGAGTGAATGGGTGTTGGACCAAGAAGACATAAAATATAAGAATAATAGTCATTTCAAATCTTGTACCTGCATCAACTTTCTTACTGAAGCTGTGTCAAAACCTGAGGGGATGGAGAGATAAATAAGCAGCTGCTTTGTCAACAACATGCATTTTAAAATGGCTCAGATATCTTTGACTCATGTTCCATACCTTGACGTATGAGGTGGTCAGATAGGCAACCACTAAAGAGGGACGAGGGTATGGCCACCAACCAAGGAATGACATTAAACACCCAGCCCTGGAGGAACAACACATTAACAACCAACCTCAGGTAAGCTTTCTAAAGATTTAAGTCAGTACTGTCAAACTCAGGCGTTACAGAAATCTGAGGCACAGGAACAATATTTTTTTTTAAATGAGACCAATATTACAATAAAACTGCAGTCTGTCTATTTTAGATGCTACAATCTATTTGGTTTTAGTTATTTTTCTTGCAAACTGCAGGTCAAATGTATGACTTCAAGGAGCATGAGAGGTTTATTGTTACCTTGGCATCAGGGAAAGAGTCTTTAAAGAACATTGGCAGCCATGACAACAGAGTGAAGAAAGTACTTGCTGTGCAGAGGTGCGTCACTATCACAGCACTGAGGAGAGAGTCGAGAAAAACACAACCAGTTACACCTGAAAACATCAAGCTCTTTGTATCAAAGCCTGCTCAGTTTTGATGACAATATCTGATTTGGTTAAAATGATGTTAAAGTGGTTTGACAGAAGTCTGTGGTCCAGTGTAGCATTCATTCTTTCCCGCTCTACATCAAATGCCTAACTTTGAAATACAGGCTGTAATTATCCAACAGTGTCTAACATGACTGTCAGGTTCAATGGATGGATTCTTGTAAAAGATGAAACATTTCAGATAAGAAGAACCCTTCCAGAGGACCTGGCTCAACGAGAAGGAGTTCTCTGCAGACCAAAAGTGGGCGTTTCTGGAGAATAGGAGTTTCTAAAGGACAAACACTGATTGGCTAGATGTATTTGCTGGTTCTTTAGGTAAGTTACGTCAGCTCTTTGTTAAAACTGAAGGTTTCTAAGAAACAGCATTATATCTACTGTCAAACACAAGAAGATTATCTTTTGTTCTTGGGTTGTAGGCTGCACCTGACACAAATTGGCTTGAGTGTGGTCTGGGTACAATGAAATATGAAGCATCTGAAGCTAAACCTGCTCCCATTTGTCAAAAAGTCAAATTAAAGATCATGAGTCCTGTAACGAGATAATGGCCCAAAACAAAAGCTAAAAACAAAATTAGCTCTTTAGAAGTTCTTCTATGAGATCTGATCTATGAAAGGAGCTGAAACATGGAGTAGGACTGACCCTTAAAATGTGAGACAGCTGAGGAAGTGAACCAGTAAACAGAAATACCTGCTCCAGTTGCAGAAATATTACAGAAACTGACAAATCACTCATCTGCAGTGACTGCTTTAAAAGGTTGAACAAGAAAATGTGAAGTTAAAGGAAACATCCTTTGTCCCAAAGCCAGTTTAAGTATCATTAATATTTTGGTTACTTTGTCTTTATTTATGAATTGATTGTAGCTATTTTCACATTATTCACCAACCAAAACAGATTGTTTATTAATGTAAAAAAAACAATAATTTAACCCTCCCCACTACCCATTTATGTTGCTCTTATTTTGAAATGTAACCGGAAGTTATGTGTTAAGAGAGGCAGAAAGAGAAGTTATGGAGACGCGGCTAATGTCAAACCGGTTAACACCATAGACATAATATGTCTGTGGTTAACACAATCTGCCAATAACGCCTTGTTTTTTCGTCCAATCCGATGTGGCCCTCCAGTAACGCCTGTTTTTTTATCGTCCAATCAGATGTGGCCCTCCAAATACACCTTCCATATTTGTCTGCAAAGATACCTACTTAGACTCAACCTTGTTAGATTTATCTACCTGGATTACTGAGCATGCATCAGGATATTCAGCAGTGTGTTAACAATTCAAGCCAAAAGCCAAACAAATGACTACTAGTACTAATGAGTACTATTTGAAGATGTATTTATATCCCCCAATATCAAGGATCATTTCCCCCCGTACACCCAGCCATTTGAGAAGCTAGGTGTGTTTCACCATTTAATTTGTTTTAAAAGTTTGCATTGAGAGATTATATCCAAGTTCCTTTTCATTTAGCATCAAGTTCCAATACTGAAGCAAACAGTCATTAGTTTTGGTTTTACTTTAATAGTAATGCTTTCTTAAGATATACAACTTTCTGGAGTTTATCCGAGTTTCTTTTTTACCTAAGGGTTATGGTTCAGATTGGATGAAAAACTGTAATTTGACATTGGTTTCTCCTTCTTCATGTCCTTAATCGTGACCCTCATACCAAGGTACATGCCAAACTGTGATTTTGGCATACCGTTATGCCCCTAATAGCTGTACATACATTTCTGTGCTCTGAGCTGTTCCTGGAGGGACATACTGCAGAAGAACTCAGTACTTGAGATTATAGGGAAGATGAAGTCTGCACATTTGTTAGCATACACACAGGCTTTATTTCTAATCTTACCAGACAGGAGGTTGTTTGAGGAGTCGTAGCCAATGTCTTCTATTAAGTTTTGACGGGGTCCCACCACTGCCCAGGGACTCTAAAGTGATTATAGGCCCTGCAAACACAAAACGGACAAGCATGAGTATCCAGTGGGACACTGTCCCAGGTATACCCATGAGCAGGTGCAAAACATAAGCATGAAATGACAGCAGTGATGCTGTTGATACAGAGGAAACTTCTCCTGCCTTCTCCTTTGAGGAGGTATTTCCACATGCAGTAGGCCCACAGGACTGACATGAGACCAGAGACATAGAAAACACTCTCCCAGCCGTACAGGTCTAACATGAGGGAACCAGCCCCGCCGATCAACAGAGTGCTAAAAGAAAAACAAAAGAAAGAAAGGACAATTCACACAAGTGCAGCTTTTAAACAGCTGGATATAAATGGTTTAGCTTGCTTGGTTCAAAGGGTGACTGGGGTATCTCAACAAACACAGCTTTAATCACTTTTTCAGTACTTCAGAAAAGTAATTTTCTTCCTAAGTATCCCTTACTACAGCACATTTGACTCACCCCAGATAGGAGCCACTACCCACAGTGCTCATGAGGAAGCCTCTTTCACTTTCCACCACCTTTTGTGAGCACAGACTTGCCAGGGAAGGGTAATGAACTCCTAATGCACAGCAAAAAAAAAGAAATGTAAAGCAACATATACAAAAAATATAAAAATACAACAAGCATGCCTCGAATGGAATGAATATCTACAGTTTTAAACAAAGATTCTACTTAATCTGTTAGTACTCAAAGTATGTGTTGTGTACAATGCTCAGCTACGACCACTTCAAATTTGAGCTTAATATCTGTAACAGTTATGAGTTATGGTCATGTTTGTATTTGCCAAGGTTGACTCACTGCGGCGGCCACCTTGAAACTGGTTGACGCAATCTGTCTACCAGTTCATAAGACAATGTGCAAACAGACAAACCTACACACGCATGCACACACAAGCACATTAACGCCTGACTTTCATGGCAGCAAAGGGAAATCATGACAGACTCTATTTCTGAAAAGAAAAATAAGGTTTTAAACCATCTTGAGTTT
This sequence comes from Nematolebias whitei, assembly GCF_014905685.2. Lineage (NCBI taxonomy): Eukaryota > Metazoa > Chordata > Actinopteri > Cyprinodontiformes > Rivulidae > Nematolebias > Nematolebias whitei. The sequence goes on along the minus strand of NC_056508.1, from coordinate 26,124,432 downwards.
GTGTTGATGAAACAATGCCTGGTTTCATAATTGAAACAGTTCATATGGAAGCTTTGTTTAATACAATACAAAACTTCCCAACAACAGCAACAACAACAGAGAAACTGTTGTGAGTAATGTAGTACTGGTATATCAAGTAAAGTAAAGACGTCTACGCAACCAAGCTCTCTGCTGTTATTAATAGAAGTACACATTCATAGATGTCACATGATCAGCTGATGATTGTAATGGTCGAGGCCCATTTCATTATGAAGTGCACACAGTAATAATAACTGTACATTTACTGATAGAGCTGTAAAGTTAATGCTGTGCACTAGTTTTAAATAGATGTCTTTAAGTCTAAATTTGTAGCTTTTCCAACACTTTTTGATTGCGGCCAAAGACAATAATGTTTTTGCTCACGTCTGTGTGTGTGTGCACGTGTATATGTGTGCGTGTATATGGCTGCTGAACTGTAGGACTGTGATCGTCTTGTTTGAGCCTGCAGTCTGGACCAGAACCCTATGGACAACTATGCTCTTTCTACAGAAGGCCAGCATAGTTTCAGTTCAGGTTTGGACATTCTGATTTGTTTAGTATTTGAAATGTGTCATAGTTTGAGGTTTTTTTTAATCGATTTGTGAATCTGCACCTAAAGCCACTTTTTGTAAACGGTGAGCACTAGCTGCAGGAGGAAGGCTTTTTTTTTTGTCTAAACATCAGTTTTATCCTGTTTTGTTTTGGTCAGGAGTTAGGTTAGGAAACTGTTATTCAGTGAATTGAACAGTTGTCTGTAGCGTTAGCACAATATCTCATGAACCAGTGGATGGACTTTATATAAACTTTCAGAACAAAATCACTACTCGTACATCTAAAAAGTGATACATTTTTGGTCAAGTCAACACCAGTGAAGATAGTTGCCAGAGTCAGCTGACTTTAGAAAATAAGAATGGCAGCGAGTCAGCCAATTTTAAGAAGCGGAGCTAAAATATCTGATCGTGCCAAATTTGTTTTATAAAACTTGACCATTGGAGTCATTTCAGTCTGAATGTTGCCAAAATTTCTCATGAACCACTTTTTAATTAAACTTTCAGAGATGTACATCTACAAATGAGTCACTTTTAATGTTAATCTAATGGCCAGCACGACTAACCGACTGTAGCAAAACACACACAAAAAAAAAAACTGTCAATTTTGCAGCTATTAGAATAGAATTCAACTTTATTGTCATTGCACATGTCACAAGTACAAAGCAATGAAATACAGTTTGCATCCATCCAGAAGTGCTTAGCAAAACTGTAAGTATATATATATATTACAATATACAGTAAGTTGTTTTGAATATCCTAATACTACTATAAGTATAAATATATACAGGTTATGAGTGTACAGACTATGAACAGGTTATAAATATGAAGGGGTATAAACAAACTATATAAAAGAAAAAATATAAAGTATGTGAGTACTTATCAACAGTAGGTAGTAGATTATGTGTACAGTATGTACAGTAGTGGGCTAACAGATGAAAGTGCAGGTAGTGGTGTTTCAGTCCATGTGTTGTTGTTGTGTGTATGAGAATACTATATTATTTACTATATAAAATTGTTAGCCATCCTCAATTACTTCATGTGCCAACAGATCGCACATGAGCTAACAGGTTTGACCAAAATGGCAATAAGTCCATCCTCTCTTATCATAAAATAATCTTAGTCTAAAACTCTGGCATGAAAGGCTGTGTCGATGTGCATACCTTCAAGTGATGCTAGGTTTTTAATAAAAACTGGTTTTATCAGAAAGGTCAGTCATCCCATAATTTGCATCTTTTTGTCTCACTGATGTAATCTGAAGAGATGACTCGAGCACACCTTCAGCTAGCTCCTCACCTTGAAGCAGGCCCATGAGGAAGCGAGCCAACGTCATGGAGACAATGGGCTGGGAGCAGAGGTGGGCCAAGATGGGGGTGAAGGCTGTCATTGATCCCCAGGCAGCTGCAGACAGCAGGAGGACCTTTTCACCTCCCACTCTAAAGAAGCACGGAGAGACAGTGAGGGACAAGCAGGCAGGCAGACACTCTTAACTTGGATAACTCGTACCGCTGCATTTTCGTCTGGTGAATGCGAAGGCATGACGTAATTTATTAAATAAACGCGCCTTTGACTAGATTTCACGATGCCTACACTGTATTTATGTTCAACGTGTTGCTGCGAGTTTGTAAGACAGCTTGTTGGCTAATCTCTCCTAAAAAATGGGTGATAAACTTCAAGGAACCTTTCCAAAATTAAATTAAATGGAAGAAAAGATCAACTACTTCATAATATTTTAAAGCAGCAAGTATAAATAGATTACAATGTTCAAATGACATCTCCAAGTTGAGCAACTCTTGACACAGGGACAGTTTATTTCTTAATGACACTGTTTGTCCATAGCCGGATGGTAAGACAAAGAAAACATTCAGCTTCATTTGCAGCGTTATCGCTCCAGACTAAGCAAACACTGCTGTGCTTGTTTGCGTCACAGCCACAGAGTGGTTCCATCAGTGACGTTTCCGTGTAAATAACACACTGTGCTACGGACCAGCAGGACGCTCATGCCAGTCTTTTCCGAATCCACTTGAGCGGATGCCACGTGTCTCACCGGTCACTGACGTAGCCTCCGAACACCTGGGTGAAGCAGTATCCCCAGAAGAAGCTGCCCAGCACCATGCCAGACTCCCTCTTGCTCCAGTTGAACTTCTCCGCCATGCTGACGGCACAGATGGGCATCGCCACACGGGCACAGTAGAGGAGGCACGTTCCGAGCAACAGCACCACCGTCCATAGCCTCGCCACGGGCCTGCACAGAGTGGAGAAAGAAGACTTTATTTATTAACTTTTATTTAACCAGGCAATCCCATTGAGATCACAGATTTCTTTTGCAAGAGAGGCCTGAAGGCAGCCTAACATGCATGTTTTTGGTCTGGGGGAGAAACCGGAGTATCTGGAGAAAGCCCACGCAAGCACGAGAAGAACATGCAAACTCCACACAGAAAGACTTCAGGTCCAACTGGGGATTGAACCCAGGACCTTCTTGCTGTGAGGCAACAGTGCTAACCACTGAGCTGTCGTGCTGCCATAAATGAGGTGTGTTTGGGTGGAAAGCCCCCACCCTCCAATGCTGGTAGGCAAGTTTAAACTTAATAGTAAAAGCTCCCAAACCACAGGGCTCCTACAAGTTTTCCATTTCAAAATTCCAGACTATTCTAAACCAACTCTTTTGGTCAGGCTATTCTTTAATGTGCAAGTATAAACTTTTCCTGTACGCCCACAAAGCCCACTTTATTTACGCCTGAACTTAAATGCTTTACGATGCTGATGCATTTTGGCATCTAGACGTTGTGAAGAAAACTTGCTAAAGCTACAACAGAGAACCAGCATTGGAGAGGAAATACATTTAAGGAATCCAACATTGTTCAGTCAGGTCATTGGACAGTTCCTTGTTATTTGTCGAGAGCCGTTTCGCCCTCCATCAGAAGGGCTTCATCAGTCTGAGGAGTCACATACAAACTGTTTTCCTCACTAAGCAGTGACCCGAAAAGGAAGAAGCTTGTAAAGATAAATGGATGGATGGATTTATGAAAATAAACTACAACTAAGTTTAACTTTTATAGATCAGAATAAGGTTTATTTTGCTGTTCATTGTGTCCGAAATGGGAGAACATATGTTCCTCAGACCAGTCTTAAATAAAGATTATTATGCATTTATTATAATGTACCACAAACATAAAATCACTCTGCTTGTTTAAGACATTAACTTCAATTATCCAACTTTGGGTATGTTTACAACTTCTATGGATAAAGTCCAGGGGAGGGAGGAAAAAAGGAGTCAAAAGCTCCCAAATCAGAAGTGTACATTCTATTAATGAAATGTCATTTTGGGGGTTATTCTTCTTAAAAACAGCTTATCTGACTTTGTCTGAGTACACGTGTCCTTTCACTACTAAGATGACCCCCAGCCTCGTTAGTTACAGAATAAAAGTCTGTTTAAAAGTAATATTTCAGATTAAAAGCGTCTCTGAGACACGCAGTGACGTGGACCTCACAGCTGAGAATGTTACCTGGACCAGTAGGTGTGGGCTTCAGGCCACTTCTTGTGACATCCAGGGACCCCGGGCTTGTCGGGCGGGTGGTTCTCCTTGTGACAGACCGAATCTGGACCGCAGTTCTTGGCATGTTTTTGAATTACTGCCATTCAACGTGAGGTGATGGCAGAGTCTGTGTCGACCGTACGACTTCCTCTCTCTCTCTCTCTCTCTGCCTGTTTCTTTCTGGTGGAGGAAAAGTGCGCGTTTCAAGGCAGGAAGGAGAGAAAAGTCCAGGCGCGGGATGTCGATGAACGAACACTCAGTGAACTGGAGGAGGAAGTCTGTTGTTCCTGATGCCCGGAGAGGAATAATCCACGTGTCAGTTTTTCTCTCCTGCCTCCTCCTCCTCCTCTTCCTTTAACCTGCAGTTCTCCTTCTGGTCGGCAGGGAGCGGTCAACCAGGAAGTGACGGCTTCAGCTGGCTCGCGCGGCGTCTCGTGCTGGGCCTGCCCCAACATGACAGAGCAATAACAACACAACAGCAGAGTCAAGATGTAATTAGTACTCAGCCATGCTTTATTTAGTGTATTTCGTTTCCTTCGGACTTGCTATGATTTTTTTTTAAATAGTAAGTGATATTTGTAAAGCGTTCTAAAAAAAAAAGTTTAAATTTTGTCTGATTTTAAAATCATTTTGTGTGATGTGCCTAACAGGGGCACCACCAAAGGGGGCCTGGAGGGGACAATATAGGCTCTTTTAAATGACAGTGCAGCAAAATGGCTGCAAAGACCAAGTTAAAGTTCAAAAATCTTTATTATTCCTAAGGGGCAAATTGTTTCACAGTCAGTAGGCACATAAAACATCCACACTAGCCGCACTTAATCTGAGCTGGATCCTGCCTGAACAGGATCCGGGAACTCTTATTTTGACAGAGTGTGTTCCAGTAACTGCTTGGATCCGGTAACTGTCAGGCTTACTAGTAATAAAGTTATGGACAAATACGACTGCCTTGAACAAATAAAACATTGGATATGTGAACTGAAAATAAATACATAAACACTAATTTTAAACACAACAGTGACTTATGACTTCTTAATATCACAAATGATCTGCCTCTTCATGTAAGCATTTCCACCAATACCCTTAAAAAAATCTCCGTCCCTAAGAGTGGTGAGGTTAAGTGCCGAACGAGCTAACCAGGCAGTCATACATGAGCAGGAGGCCACATGCAGCAGCAATGAACAGACAGAGGAGGTGCCTGGAGGTTTCACATGTGGAGTCAGCCAATGAATTTAACGGAGAAGAGTCAGCCCGGAACCATCAAGTAAAGGGAGGGGGGAAGGACAGAAGCGAGTGTTTACAAATGTAGGTAATGGTAGATGTTTAACAACCTGTTAAAATACACCAAGATGCAGGAAATCGCATCGACTTTATCCAAAATTTTCTAGGGGAGGACCCCACTCCAGCTGGCCTGCTCACTATTTGCGTTCCAGCATCAATCAGTTTACAAATTAAGTTCTGAATACTAAACATTAAAATAACAGTATAGAAATCATCATTCGTTGAGAAGTCTGATCGCTACAGGGATGAATGACTTTTTCAGTCTTTGTCCTACATCTGGGCAGCAGATACCTGCGTCCAGATGGAAGCAACCCAAGCTCACCATGGAGTGGGTGATCAGGATCTGTCAGAATCAGCCTGGCCTTGTTCACTGATCTCACCTTGTGTAGGTCAATGACAATGAGGTTCTGTATGCTGCTATTCCCGCATTCCATTTTTATGCTTCATTGGGCCATTCAAAATCAACAATGCAACTTGCCACCATATGATGTTCACAAATGATCCAAATCTTTTATATGACTTTAAAATGGTAACCAAGTCACAGGCAGTTGAGATGTTCTTTGTTTTCTCCTCAGATGCAGACAAACACGGGCTCCTCTGCTTTTTCACCAGGACGAAGAACATTTTAAGTGGAGGAGTGCAGCATGTACATATGACAAACATGAGCTCAGGAAGTAAGAGGAAGTTGCTACATTCTACCTCACAGAATGTACACCCTGACTAACCGTTCTAAATTAAACGGCTCATTGAAAAGAACAGATCCACAACTTCCGTCTTCCTTCAGACAGACATAAATTCCATCCCGCACAGATGCTGTTGGTAGCTGGTTCATACTGGTGGGGTGCAAAACTAAGAAGTTTCTTCGCCCCACAAAGTAGTTCCTCCTGACAATGTGACTTATTGAGCTTTCTGTGTATTATTTACTGTGTACTTTTTCAACTATTTTGACAATTTTACATTAAATTTAAAGTGATTTTTAGCGATTCATTTTCTAATTTATTTACTGTTACTGTTATGAGTGCTACCCCTCAGCGACCTGCGTTCATCAAGCAGATCGGAACATGTCCAGTGATCTGAACAGCCCATCCAACAGAATTTGATTTGGGGCGTCAGATTTTCTGCCCTGTGGACACATTCAGCTGGTTTTAGCGCATTAATATGACCACTAACACTTGACCTGATGTGAAATCAAACAAAGGAATAGCTGCAGCAGTACCTTCTGTGTTGTGGATATATTGTTTAAATCCATTTGGAGCACACAGAGAGGACCAGAACAGAAAACTGAGGACAAGACAAAATGTAGGATATTTTCACCAACATGGTAGAGTCTTATTTAACCAGTTCTGTGGTGTGATTGTGACAGGTCAGTTACAGCATTGGTCATGTAATCATGGGTTTGATTCTTGGTTGGGACATTTATTTGAACCAGTGATATTTTCTAAGATTATTTATTCACTTTAATGTTATTTTTTTTTAATAAAAGTGAAAAAACTTTTACAGATCCAAACAACTGTGACACATTTTGCTTAGGAGTTTCTACGTGCAAGCCAAATCAAGGGCCTAAAATGCATTGTTTACAAGCTTCCAAGCATTTCCTCAAAATGTAACTGAATTTTAGCTGAAGTGTCAGTGCGCAGAGGGAATGCAAATAATTTCTGGGCCTCTGCAGCTCTTATTGAAACACCAAACTTGAGAGGACACAGGCCTCATGTTTTCATTAAACTGGGAAGAGCAAATGATTCTTAGTTAACTTCACTACGTATCCTTTTTAAGAGCAGGAAGTTTGTGGTTGAAAGTTTGAGGCAGACCAGTGAAAGACGGTGTCTTTTCTCCACGCCCTGATTGATGAGCGAAGAACAGGTGTAATCATGTGTATAATTTTCAGATTATTTAGTTATGCACCAGCCTTCTCAATCTAACAAAACAATCAGATTATGCTGATTTTAATCAGTCTGCTCTAACTAGTCAGTATTTTTATTCCCATTGTTTTGAAGCTATCTTTTGAAGCTATCTTTTGAAACGTACCTATCATTACATCTAAATAACAATTTCTCAGTTAAAAACACAATCCCACGCGACAGGCTCAGTTTAAAATTGCACTTTTATTGCAAAATAATAAACTAGCAAACAGAGCACATAAAAATCTTTCCTACAAATGTAAATAGACCAATTTAAGTGTTTCCATGTGCATAAGTATAGACACCCATTCACATTCACCTTTTCTCCAGCTACATGTTCACAGTACTGCGTGCTGTAAAATATCTATCACTCCAGTAATCTTACCTTCTTCTATCAGAACTTTTAAGTTCGAAAAGTTGTTTGTTGTTCTCATCTTTAAACGTCTCAAATACGGCATCATGAATATCTTAAACTGACAGTAGCCTAAATTACTCCCCAAATAACCCGTTTTGACTCCTCCCCACACTTGTAAGTACCAGCTTAAATGCCACCAGTTGGTGTGTGTATATTTTTCTGTTTTCTCTTTGAGCAGTGCTCACTGAGCAAATGATTTCCCCTGATCAAAAGCTGTCTCCCCTCAGTGATCGCACAAAGTACCAGCCTAATTTAGGCTTTATTCACATCCTCCTTTACCAACAACTTTCCCTGCCAACAGACAGAAAAACAACTAGTGTAACTGAACCATACTAGCCTTACATAAACAACTACGTAAATCATAATATCAAAAGAAAGAAAAATCTGCATGTTAATTTAGTGAGATAAGCTTTACAATGAAATCAATCCAGTTTCCTCACTCATTCTGAGTTATTAAAGGTATCAAAAAGCAACCCTTACAAAAAAGAAAAGGTTGGACTCTAAATGATTCCGCTTCACTGGTTATAAATAGATAAATGAAACATGTCCATTTTTTTGTAACACAGTGGGAGATTTTTAGTCCTTATTTTGGGTCTTCAATTGTTCCCTTGCTGAGGTCGGTCATTTTGGGATACTTCACTTTTTTTTGGTCGAGTTCGTTTTGAGCCCACAGCAGTAGCTTAAGGAGCTTGGCCAGCTTGGGTGTTGACTCTCTGTTTTCATAGTCGAGCACACACTGATTTACTTCACTCCATACCTGAAAAGAGAAAGTCATATTAATCTTAATGCTTTTATCATCTTAAATCATTCTAAAACAATGAAACATGTTCAACAACATTAAACTATAAGAAACTGTTAAAAAGTTAAATAATCCTTCTTACGACACAATTAATGGTAAAATGCGATATAAAAAAGTAGGTTACAACTCCTTTAGTAATAATCAAACATTTGCTTATGCAAGCAAATACACTTAATATCAGAAATCAGAATTTAACATTAAGATCTTATTTGCAAGAAGGACCAGTTTATAACAGGAGAATTACTGAGGAGGCAAGTGTGAAAGAAACAATAGTGGAAACAAGAAAACAATCTGCCAATCTTTTATTCATTTTATATAAAGAAATATGTAGCATCCCAGGGAATGAGACAAAGTGGAAGAATACACAGTATCTGTTTTAAAGACATAATTTTATGCAAACAGAATCTATTTATACCAGCTTATTTGAAATTTCAATTTCACTGTGAACAGAATCAATGTAAGAAAAGCATGAATGTTCTGAGTGTGAGCTAGTTCTACCTTTTGTCTCTGCATCATATTGAGCAGATCTCCAAAGGGGGATTCTTCTGGATTGTCAAACGCCAACAGGGCCAACGTCCTCTCCATCTCTGTCAGGCATTCTCGGCTTTCCTCCCCCTGCTCTGCTAACTGCGACTGTGCAAATTCCAGCGCAGCTTCCGTCTCTCTCAAACGAATCAGTTCAATAAGATGCTGCTGCTGCAAAATGCAAAAAAAAAAACAGGAGCCACATGTGAAATCAGGGGACAAACAAAAATTTAAAAAGCAAGACTTGCAGTACTAAAAACCATAACAGGCAATGGTGAGTAAGTAGTGTGCTTTTTGTTTAATTGTACCTGCAGGTGAAAGTAAAGGTAGCGGTTCGTATCCAGCAGTTCTGGATGGAGACTGTTGATTAGAGCGATGGCATCCTGGATTTGTCCCTTTAATATCAACTCTCTGATTTTAATTCTTTCGTCTAAAGAGTCCAAGTCAACACTAGGCTCTATTCCAGACTCCATCCTGAACTTCTCCGCTGCCTCCTTGAATCCTTCTGTTAAACAAAGAATGTTGTAAATTCCTCCTCATACCACAAGTGAGAAAAATAAAAATCAAACCTATCCTAGATAGTTTTGAACATATGAAAACAAACGTGGAAAATTTAAAGTTCAAGTATTTTTATTATGAATTTGTTAGTTTACCTGTAACCAGGTAATTCATAATGAGCCTATTCATATCAGCTCTCTGGATGTGAACATTGTTGAGTTTATCCATCCACTCGTCCCTTGTTATGTCCTCCGGCTTCTCCGCATAACTCATTATGATTATGTCCCCTATAAGACAGGACGAGTCAGAGATGACAGAAAAGACATTTCACATACTTACAATACTGAATATGCAAGAAAACACTGTTAAATACTTTTTATATGTTACTTCTTTGGTCTAGCAAATATACGGCACCGGAAGTTCTACGTAAAAAATATTTTGGGCCTTCCATCAAAACGACACCACCAGCCTGGCTGCCATCAAACACGAACATAAACACAGACCACATCCGCCTATAATATCGCACATTATTTGGATAAATACGGCCGGAAAAAAATCATACTATGTTTATCGTTCTCTTGCTCGTAATTGTCTACTAACTCATGTCAAAATAACCGCTACAATAATCACAACATTCGAAAAATGACTCTCTTCTTACCAGCTGTAGCTAGCTTGCTAATGAAGAGCGCCTCTTCTTCTTTCTTCTTCGTTCAGACGCAACAGCGCCTTCCCGAGTCACGCACGCTCCAAACTCCCTGCTACCCCCTACAGTAAGTTAAAGGTATTACACAGCAGAGGTCTGACCTCTGGGATGAAACGTGTGCAGTACACTACTGTATCATGTTATTTACATACATACCGTTCAGGATAGTCTTTTTGTGGCTTTAGATACTGACTTATTTTCCATTTATCCACCCCACCCCCCTTTCTTGTGTAATCCAAATATTTTAATGGATGTACTGCAACTGAGAACTTAATAACCTCAGTCAACTCTCTCTCTCTATACCCCCCCCCCC